>NC_083636.1:21105628-21405628 GCF_963576545.1 Limanda limanda | reverse complement strand
AGGACTCCAGAACCTGCCAACTACAGCAGAACAGACACAGGTTCACTGATGCAGGAGGATTCCAAAATTAAATGATATCCTACGTTCAGACAGTTAAAATCAGAGAAAGAGCCACAGAAGTCATGTGCAAAAGAAAAGTTTATCTTGGACGACCTCGGAATTGTTCATATTACCCTATAAACAACCTTGACCTTTGACCTCAAATCAGTTCCTTTGAGCCACATTAAAACTTTGCACCAGATTTGAAGAAATTCCCTCAGGATTCCTGAGATATTGAATCAAACCTCGACTTTAACCTGCACTGAGGCAGAACATTAAAAGTTACAAAGTGAATGTCGCTTCGGCAGCTTCTGTCAAAGCAGAGAAAAATACACGTATAAAATAAATACACTGTTACTATGCTACAGTCAAAATGTTGCTCGAGAAAATGAAATGAAATGTTTTAATAGATTGGTTATGTAAACATTTTGCCTTGTTACGGACACTTCCTGGTGGGGGATGGTGAGCCCCCCCCCCAGTATCACTATAGTGTCAACCGAAGACAAAGAGGACGACTGAGTGATGGACTATGACGATGCAGTGAAACACTCATTGACCTCAGACTCTACAGAACCATTAGCTGCTCAACCACCACACACATGAATCATTCTGGTTCTTCTGAGGTTCTGCAGCTTCTCTCTGTCACACAGAAGATCTTTGATTTATCCGAGTTCTCTCTTGAAAGGAAATGAGACTTTAGGTTTGAGAACCAGGAGCCGAGAGCAACGACCTCATGAGTCTGAGGTTCAGGGTTTAGAACAAGGTGTTTGTGTCATCGTCACTGAGGCTCCACACACAAACAGTCATTAAAGCACAAGTGGCTGTAAACAGGGGAGATCAGTAATAACACAGGAGGCAGCAAATCACTCAGATCATTATCTCAGTGTCTCAAGACTTTGGAACAATCAGTTTCCATCAAACAACTTTTCACTGAGGAAGTAAAACTGATTTTTATTTTATGTGAAAATGTCTTAGCATGCAAAGTTTGTCTTTTGACTCCAGCCTGAAAATAAGCACATGTCTGTTTAGCAAGTGGTTCTGCGAGTCTGGATCTGACGTCACTTCCTAAGGAGTCGCTGCAGCTCAACAGGTGATTTCACTCTAATCAGGATTCTCGTTTCAGACGTTCATCAGAGAATCTCACGTGTTTATCAGCTTCTGTTTGGAAGGAAAATTAAACTTCAAGTCAGAGTTTGAACGTTTATTTCAGCTAATGTTGAAGTTTTATCTAAATCATGTTTTTTCACAAGTTAATTCAAGTCAGAACAGAAATTCTGCTTCTCAGCTCAGACACTGAGTGAAGGATTTACATTTAAAAACTCATTTTCAAACTGCTCTGTTTTGAAATCACTGGTTTCTCCTTTGCTCCTCAGCCTCTGCTCCTCAGGTCACCTCCTCTGCTCCTCATGCCACCTCCTCAGTGTCAGTTCAGTGAGTACGTACCCAGAAGAGAAAGTTGAAGGCGAACAGCAGGTATTTGATGCACTGAAGTCCTCCCATGACTCTGAGCTCAGGATTCAACACAGACCTACTGTCCTCTGACCGACACTCTACACAACCTGCGGCTTTTTGTGTGTGAGCCACACCTCACCTGGTAATGTAAGCAGGTGAGGGGGGGAGGGGTGGAGAGAACAGCTGGAGGGGGGAGGAAGAGGCGGAGGAGGAGGAGGAGGAGGAAGAGGCGGAGGAAGAGGTGGAGGAGGATGAGGAGGAAGAGGTGGAGGAGGAGAAGGAAGAGGCGGAGGAGGATGAGGAGGAAGAGGTGGAGGAGGATGAGGAGGAAGAGGTGGAGGAGGAGAAGGAAGAGGTGGAGGAGGATGAGGAGGAAGTGGAGGAGGAGGAAGAGGAGGAAGAGGCGGAGGCAGAGGAGGAGGAAGTGGAGGAGGAGGAAGAGGTGGAGGAGGAGGAGGAAGAGGCGGAGGTAGAGGAGGAGGAGGAGGAGGAGGAACCTTCTCATAGGAGCAAAAACCTGCTGATTGACACGATGAGTCGCAGCTGAAAGTGATTAAACTCTAATTGATCAGTTTATTAATCAAACTGTAAAACTGTTCAGACTAATGATTCATATCAATTTATTACTATCAGATTATCTATGAACATATTTATCAATGTTTATAAAATTATTTAATAACCCGATTATCAAACAATAATCCAACAGAGAAATCGCAGGATCAGAATCTTTTGTTTAATTTCTTCATTCACATCATATTTGTCTCTGAGCTACTGAAGCCTTATCTCTCTACCTCCATCCATCCTTCCATCCATCCCTCTCCATCTCCCTCCCTCCATCCCTCTATCCCTCTCTACCTCCCTCCATCCATCCCTCTCTACCTCCCTCCCTCCATCCCTCTATCCCTCTCTACCTCCCTCCATCCATCCCTCTCTACCTCCATCCCTCTCTTTCTCCATCCCTCTATCCTTCTCTACCTCATCCCTTGCTACCTCCCTCCATCTCTCTCTTCCTCCCTCCATCCACCCCTCTCTTCCTCTCTTCCTCCCTCCAACCCTACATCCATCCCTCCATCCCTCTCTTCCTCCCTCCATCCCTCTCTTCATCCCTCCATCCCTCTCCTCCTCCATCCCTCTCTTCCTCCCTCCATCCACCCCTCTCTTTCTCCCTCATCCTTCCCTTCATCCCTCCATCCCTCTTCCTCCCTTTCTTCCTCCCTCCATCCCAGTCCACATCCAGACTCTTAGAAATCGCTTAAAAACCAGGAGCATAAGAGGAGCTGGAGACAGAAGAGAATATTTAAGGAGAAACTATAAAAAATGATAATAAAATCAAAACTTAATGAAAAAGAATAACGAAGCAGGAGGAAGACAAGTTGAGCTGAGTACCGCCCCCTATTGGTGGTTTTCTGAACCGCTGAAGAATCTGACAGATTCAGTGCATCAATGTAAAAGAACAGAAACAGATATTTAATTCAGAGATATTAATATTACTGGTTATTTAAATATTTTTAAACGTTTCCTTCAACAGCATCCTATTATCCACAAGCTTTTGATGTCTGGTTTTAACTGGTTTAAACCTTATATATACAGTCTATGGTTTAAACAGATGGTTTTTATTTTTGTCTTATTTCTAAATTGTTTTATTTTGTGTTGTTTTATTCCCACGTGTTTCACAACGCGCTCTGTGACGCTGTTTGTGTAAAATCAATAAAGTTTCATCGTTATTCATCAGTAGAATCACGTTCAAACACAAACAGCTTCCGTTACTGAACTCCTTTGAAGAATCTCTGATTTTAACGTTTCTTTCGTTGAAGCCCAAAATACCTTCAAAAGTAAACATTTCCTAAGTGTTAAATTAAAATAGCATCAAGTTGTTCTTTAATTCGGGCTTCAGAATAAATGCCCATATTGAATAAATGACACTAATTTAATGAGGATATAAAGTGTGATGTATTAAATGTTGAAACTCACCCAGAAGACGAAGTTAAATACGAACAGAGCGTATTTAACACACATTTCCGCGCTTGACAGAGCCGCCATCTTCTCTGCGTCTGTTAAACCGATTAATAAATGAACCTGTTTGTGGTTTGATTTGATCCGGAGTCAGTTCGGTTCCGTCAGCTCAGCACAGACTCGTCCCTTCGGCTGAGTTCGGTTATGTTCGTTCGGCTCCGTCACAATCAGCTGTTGGGAGGAAACTGATGATGAGGAACTCCCACAGAGAGAAAAGAGAAACAGATTCATCTCTCTCTCCTTTTCTGTCTCTGCTCGTTCTCCCTTTTCTTTTGTTTCTTTAACCTTTAGACCATCTACAGAAGTTCTGATTCTCCTTCTTCTTCATCTTCATCTTCATCTTCATCTTCATCTTCATCTTCTTCTTCTTACAATTAATATTATTATTATTATTATTATTGGCAATATTAGTGGTGAGACAGACAGACAGATAGAAAGATGCACAAAGAGCGAAGAAGCAATAAAACAGATACGAAGAAAGCTCAAAATAGAAATTAATAAACACAAACAGTACTAAACACTGCACATGAGTAAGTGACACAGTGAATTACTAAATATAAAAAGATCAAATAAGCCAAGAGACTAAATAGAGGAGATGAGAGACTATGAAGAGACGCGTGTGCAAAGCTGCAGTAGCTGTTTGCATTTTGTAAGGGAAATGTAATATTTTGACCACAATATGATCATGTTAATTTCCCCTTTGATTGATCATGATATAATCTCATACAATGAAACCTTGATCCTGCTGTATCCTGTTCTACTGAATGAATCTTGGCCTGATTGCTTTAACTAAGGCATTGTTGTTTAGATTTCATCAGAAGATCCCGACCTTTGACTTTGTAACAACCAGAGTGGGAGGGAGGAGCCAAATGTATAAAGACAAAGAACTGTTTCCCATCGGTGTGCATATTACAAACTAACCTTTGTCATATGCACCATGCTCTGAGCATTAAAGTGTGACAATACTGTAAGAGAATTGTGTCTCGTACCTCGTTGTTAAGGTGGGATTGTAGAAATTGCCACGACAACTTAAAAACAGAGTGATGATGTGTGAGGGAACATGACAAAAGTAAAAGATGAATATAACTTGTGTGTCTCTCTATAAAGTTTACAACCACAGAGTCAGAAGAAGTTTGAGAGACAATTAACTAATTTATTATTATTATGTTTATTATTATGAGTCTGGATCAGTAGAAAGTTTTTCGACTAAAAATGTTTTATTTAATTTGTTTTCCAACGTTTGTCTCATTGTGAGTCTGAACTTCAAACCTCATCAACAAACCCAACGGTCAAACCCAACCACAACCTGTCACACTGACCTGTTTGTTAGTGTGAGTGTGTGTCTGTGTGACCATGCTTTCTGCAGAACAATGGTGACAGTGTCAGTCGACCCACAACTGCTGCTCACAGCTGCACAAAAACACACACAGTGAGGATGAGGATGATGAAGGAGTACAGTGCACGTGAGTAATACATCACAGTGACCACAGCAGGACGATAAGGACCAAAGCAACACAAAACGACCACAAAGACACACAATATGACCAAAAATGATGCAAGAAATAACTGCCACACCAACAGTCGTTTCCTTCAGGGTGGTCTCAAGCTCCTGTGTAGAAGGTGTGAGGGAACATCACTCTCCTCACCACGACTCCATCCTCTGAGGGTGAAGATGTAAAACACACACACACACACAAACACACACACACACACACACAGTGGACAGAGCTGAATATCTGGAGTCCAGAGTTTTAACTGAGCTGCACAAGAGACGTTAGTGTGTAACACAACAACACGACCTCACAACCGTCACACTGTGTTTGTGTGAGACGGCGTTCATCGTTTTTACAAAGCTCCCCTTCAAAGCTCTGTGTGTGTGTGTGTGTGTGTGTGTGTGTGTGTGTGTGTGTGTGTGTTTGTGTGTGTGTACGTGTGTGTGTGTGTGTGTGTGTGAGAGGAAGATGAGGCAGAGGAGGAGGATGAAGCTTCACATTTTCCACATTTCTCCAGGTTTACATCAACCACAACCAAATCAAACAATGATTTATTCATTTTTTGATTCTGCAGTGATTCAAATTAAAGTGTCTTTATAATAATAAATATGATCTAAATTTACAATGTGACACTGAGGTTCATGTAAATCTCCTATTACATTTAAAAAAAGGGGCAGTGAGATAATTTGCACTCTACAGCCCTCTAGTGGTGGGACGTGGTAAATGCAATAACACTGATCTCTATATGATCCAACTGTGAATATATTTTTATGATGAAATAAAATGATTAACACATATTTGTATTTGTTCTGATTTAAATAATAAAACCTGTCCACAATTTAATGTAGTCGACCTCTAAGGAAACATCTGACTAACATGTTCTGATGGAATGAAATGTAAATAGCATCTAATAATGTATTTATACTCTTGTGCGTTTACTTTTACTACATGTAGACAATAGTTTGTCTGTACTTTTGCACAGTAAGATTTTAATTGCAGTACTCAACTTGTAGTGGAGATCATTTATTTTACTGAAATAAGTGATCTGAATAATGGAAATGACGAATCTGTGACACTGGAACCAGTTGATTATCAGTCAGATTGTTTCTTCTCTGGTGATGAGATGTATCGGACACTGACTCCAAACCCGTGTGGGAAGAGACTGGAGACATTTCTTGACAGAAAGATGCACAAAACTACAACAAAGAGACAGAAAATGACCCATGAAAAAAAAACAAATAACCACAAATGGACACAAAATTAGTTTTTCCATCAAAACTTGTCTCAGGAAATGTCCAAAATTCAGTGAATCTCTGAAGAAACATGAGCACAAAGAGAAATGTTCACTTTTGACCTTGTTTTACAAGCTGTCTGTGTTATAACGGAGATTCAAAGGGGCCCGTCATCAACCCCTGGGCCCCCTGAGAGCTTGATCCGGCCCCGCTCAGTGGAGCGCTTCTACATTGAGAAAATCCCCTGGCCAATCACAGGCGCCCCTGCTCCGCATCAACCAATCAGAGCGCGGTATGAGTTTATATATGGGACATCAGCATCTCACCTGCTCAGAGTGAAAAGGAGAAGAAGAAGAAGTTAGTTAAATAAGTTAAAGAAATTGTAGAAGCTCCATGTCCGGTGGGTTTCCTCCCACTGACCGGATGCAGGCGGACAGCGGTGGAGCCTGACCCCCCCCCCCCCTCCACCGGGGCCTCGTCATGTCCCTGTCCGGCTCCGGGAGCCTCATCTCCCGCAGGAACATCAAGCTGGACTCGTTCCTGCAGCGGAGCATGGAGGGCGCCGTGCACGAGCGTGTGCGCGCGTCCGAGCCGTGCGTGGTGGTGTCGGACGCCTTCAACAAGGTGTACATGCACGCGGTGCTCAGCGACGAGCGCGTGTACCTCACCGAGCACAAGCCGCGCACGCTCACCGTGGCCGTCAGCTTCAGGCGCGTGCGCGGCATCGAACTGGTGAGTGATATGGTTTTTAAGGTGGGGGGGTGGGGGGGGGAGAGATGATTGATAAAAAGTGACCAGCAGCAGATTAATGATGATTCAGTTTGAAAGAGAAATAAAAACCTGCAGAAACAACGATCGACTGATTCTTCAATAAATTAATAAACTCAGTTTTATTCAGTGATTTGGTTTCACTACCAGGGGCGGATCCACATCTGAAGAAGAGTCCAGGGGCTGGAAGTTGTTGTTGGGCCCCATCTGGCCCCCCACGCGATCTAGACACCCAGGAACCAACCAGGGCTACGTTCAGAACACACGCAGCAAAACGCTTATTTAAAAGTTCACGTGATGCGTCGACGATGAGACACGTTGCAAATATGGAAGTAGGAAAAGGTCCTTCTTGCCGGTACGATGCTTTCACTTGTGTTTACTAAACCAAACCTGCTGCAGAGACGTGACAGTTGATCCGTGGACGACAGGACGACCTGGGCTTCACCACCTCGGGCTGGAAATAGACTCGGCTTTAGAGCCATATTGACATAACGCTGCATAACCTGCAGCTCAGTGTCCAGCAGGGCGGCCGAGTCGGTGTGAGTCGGTGTGAGCCTCTAATTCTCACCGCGTCATCTCGTTATGTCAAAGGTTTAACGTCGTCAAGCTCGTCAGATTACAGACTGTGTTGAACTGGGATGACCTCACTGTCATTTGTATAGGATTCAAGGGGCTTCCTGAATATTACATCATATATATAAATATAATAAACTTGGATGTGGAGCAGAGAAGCAAATTCTTTGTTTAATAGCTTTAAAAAAAAAAGAAAATGCTTAATAGAGTAAATAAAAGATGGACGACAATGTTTCCATCTCCTCCAAATCTTTATTTCTATGCCTTGTCCAGTCACATTTTCACTAAGTTATTTATCGTGGACAAAATAATTCTCTAAAACGATATTATCGCAATATTAGAACCCAATGATTTATTGGTTGGTGGATTAAAAATCGGCCAATGTGAGACTTTAACAGACATATCGGTATATGGGTTTATTCGTTTGTGTTTATTTAGTTTGATAAAATAACTTAGATTAATATGTTAGCATCGGATCTACTTGTCCGTCTCTGTTTCATCCCCGCAGGTCAATGACCTCCCAGAATTCCTCAGTGGGCGGGACCGCGATCACTGCCAGCACATTCGAATCCTGTATGTCACCGACGAGCCTGCTACCAGGACATTTGATTGGTTGAGGAGAGACAGGGGGGCGGGACTTCCTCTTGTAGCCCCCCCATCTCGCAGATCCAGTCACTGCCCGACGATAACACACAACTTAGAAGGTAAAACGTGTTTTTATACATGTTTGCACTGCCTGATATTTTCCTCAGGATCTGGTGGAGACCAAAAACTGAGCTAAAAGAAAAGTGAATACTTTATAAACATCACTTAAGTCCTCGTGTTTCGGTCAAAATCAAAAACAAGAGAAGCCTTTTACCTGAAATATTCACCTGTAACTTTAACCGTCCGGTTTCCTGTATCTTCCCACAGGAGGATATCCTGCAGGGAGGTGAGTGTTACACACACACACACACACACACACAGACACACACACTCTCTGGTTTGTCAGATGATCCTCGGATGGAAGTTGAGACGGCTGTGGTTGCTTTTACTTTTCACAGGAACACTCCACTAAAGCTCTTTTGTCACAGAACATCTTGAACAGGTTTAAACAAAACAAGAATAAAACAATTGTCTTGTTTCTGAAGTTTTAACCTCTGGAGCGTCACAGTTGAATGTGTGTAACTTGAATGTGTGTAACTCTGCATCTGTCCTCACTCCCCCTGGTGGGAGTCGGGGAAACAGACAAACTGTGTGAGCAGTAAAAACTTTACAGCTGCAGGACGTCGATACTCGGACAGAAGGAAGTTTACAAGTTCACATACCTGCATTTATATACAGAGACGTTCCAGAGGACACTTGTCTCCTGGAAACACCTCAGAAATACTTCATGTACACTTTATACTGGAGCTCAGTTCAAATCGACCGTTTATAGAAGTGTGGCTCTCGGATGAATCTGTAAATCATCTCAGAGGATTTGAACCCACGTTGCTGCGGAGGAGCTTCAGGTCAGCGGAGGAAGTCCGATCTGCGTCCGAGTCCCTGTGTCCTGAGCCTCTTCAGGCGGTCAGGTAGCTCATGACTTATTCACTCCAGAGAGACGAGGCTCACCTCAGTTCACCGGCGGCTCATTAACATCCTCCACTGAGCCGCAGAAACAAGAGGAGATTTCTTCAGCTGAAACCGACTGAAACAGAAACGTCTCTGCAGCTTGATTTGTTCTAGTGTCTTTGTGCTCAGACAGGAAGTGACTTTATGTGCAAAGGGTTTTAACACAACAGCATGTGAGAGATTCAGCTGCAGTCAAACTTTAGAGCTGATGACTTCTATCAGGACGGAGAAAAGACGTGAATGTGTTTTATTGTTCGGATTCATTTTTTTATTCTAATTTAAAAGATATAAAGACACAGACAGACACACCCCCACCCATCATATTTTAGTCATTACATGACTGCTACAGGATGTTGTTGTGTAAAACCCTGGAGGTTCACACCCAGCGACACAGTGTGACTTCATGTTCTTCAGCTGCAGTTACACTGAAGTGTTGCTTTGAGTCTGAAAACGTCCCGTGTGCATCAGTGTGAGGAGACGGCCGTTGCCTGGCAACAGGGTCTGTTCAAACTTCAGTGACAAAGTGCTGTAAAAGTGATGTTAACAGCGGAAAGTGTAAACGACGTCTCCTGCAGATGTGTCGCCCTGGGAGGTCATTACACACACACACACACAGGAGTAATGACTGGTCTCTGGAGCTCCACTTCCAGTAACAGTTCACGTCTCCAGCTGCGTCGCTCCGTTCACAGCTTCATTATTCACACGTTTATGAAAGTGATCAGATGTCGTGTGGTTTCTTCAGGTTTCAGGAGCTTCTGGTTTAGTCTCATTGTTTCTGTCTCTGTCAGGATCCACAGGGACTGGAGCGAAGAAGAGGTCCGCATGGTGAGGCCCGGCCGCTCCGCTTCCTGTCCGAACCCCGACACTCTGGGGCTCCTCCCGCACCCCCCCACCCAGCCCCGTCTCCACCCCCCCACCCAGCCCCGTCTCCACCCCCCCACCACCTCAGAGCGAAGCCTGAAGAGCCTCCAGAGCCGTCAGGTACAGATGAGAGGGAACTGCAATATGATTATTACCAGTTTTTAGTCAGCGATGAGTTTAAAGATCAATGAGTTGACACGTGCGCTTTTGACCCGTGTTGCCATGGTGACTCAGGTTCCGAGGAGGATGGGCTCGGTTCTGTCTCGTCTGCTGAGAAGAGACTGCGGGGGGGGCGGAGAGCAGAGGGAGGCGGAGCTGCATCTTTACGCCGTCTCTCAGACGTCCCGACTTCACCTGCACCTGCAGAGTGCCTGGAGCAGCTTCATCATCGTGAGTCCTTCTCACTCTGATCCAATATCAAAGTGTTTGATTACTGGAGGTCGGCAGACAAACTTTCTATTGACAGTGAACTTCACAGGGACTATTTTCAGCAGCAGAATAATCTACTTTGGTGTTTTTTATATATTAGTTAGTGTTCTTTTCCATATATATATATATACGTGTGTGTGTGTGTTCAGAGGTCGACTCTGTTGTTGGACCCGCTCTACAGGAGAAAGTGCAGCTCGTCATCTGACTCGACTCCTGGAAAACGACCTCCTATCATCAGGTAACAAACTGTGACGCACAATGAGGGTTTTGTTTATCCTTTGTATGTCTCTGCACCAGCGACACCCCGGGGGCTTTATGATTTCAGGTTGGCCATCTGAACCCTTCTTGTGATTTGGTACAAACGATCGATTTAAAGTGAGTGTGTGTGTGATTTGTGTGTGTGGTCGCAGCTGGGAGCGGACGGCTCACCTGTTTGCTCAGCTGACGTCTGAGCTGCTGCAGGACGGGATCCATGAGGAGAGTTTGTATCTGCTGCTGCAGGAGCTGAACGTCGCCGCTCAGCGCAACGTGGCTCTGCGCCGACTCTTCTGGAGGGTGAGAGGTTTACTGGGACCCATGGGAGGGTGGTCTGAAAACTTCAGGATAATATCTACACTTAAAAAGGAAATTACTCTGTCAGGTCTCAATGTTGATTTTTGTGTTTTTGTGTGTTTCAGTCCAGTGAGTTGTGTGTTTTCCTGGTTCAGACTCTGGAGGAGTCTCTTCACGGCCGTCAGAGCCTCAGTGGAGCCTACACAGCAGATCAGCTCCTGTAAGCTTCACTGTGTTCGTCTGTGTGTGTGTGTGTGTGTGTCTGTCTGTGTGTGTGTGTGTTAAGTCGATGAGCTGCTGTCGTACTTGTGGTTGAAGCCTCTGACGCTGTGTGTCTGTCCTCAGGCTGAGCACCGTGGTCGTGGAGACGCTCGCCGTCATGTTCAGGGAGACGCAGGCAGAAGCAGCCAGACTCCACCTGCTCTCTGCCAGAAGGTAAACTCCTCGTCCGTCATTTAATGAAAAAACGTCAACATATGAGACTAGTGATTTAAAACGATCTCCTGTCGCTGCAGAGGCGCCCTGACCTCCAGGATCCTGCTCGCCCTGATCTGTGATCCCCTGACGCAGAGCAGAGGGTTTGTGATGTACTCTGAGGTGAGCGGCTCTCGGCTGACGTCACAGGATTCTTTAAACTCTTATTTGAAATGATGGTCGTGTGTGTCTGGGTCAGATTCAGGTCTTACTATCAGAGTACCTGGACGCCGCCTGCTCGCTGCTCTTTGAGCTGCTGCTGCTCGGCCACGAGGCGACTTCTGCTCCTGTCTACACCAAGTGTCTCAGTGTGAGGATCCACTTCTCTGTCATATAAAGACCCGTTAAAGAATGTTGAACTAATAAACCAACGTAGGAAGAGCTAAAAGTTAACAGAGCTGCCGAGGGGCTGTCTCCTGTGAGGTGGTTGATTCGAGGACATTTCCATGTAATGTGTAATGAACTGTTCCTTGTTGTGTTTCAGAGCAGCGGGTGTTTCTCTGCAGACGACCTCCTCTCTGTTGATTGGCTCCTGCGAGTCGTGCAGCCTCATCCTCACCTGGTAAAGACGAAGACGTGGATCCTGACGACAGATCTCAGTGTGACCCCCTGACCTTCGTCTGTTCTCCGTCCGCAGCTCTGCTTCATCACCCACCAGGCCCAGCAGGTGGTGCTGGTTCTGTCCGACCTGCCGGAGTCGGACCTCGGTCCCCTCCAGGCCGTGCTGTTGTTCCAGCGCTGTCGCCTCCTACTGGCCTGTCTGCAGCACAGCAGCCTGCTGGCTCAGCATCTTCGCTCTCACATGAGAGAAGAGTTCAGGTTCGTTCTGCGTCTCGGGTTCGAGCCCCGATTTTACAGCTTGACGGAAGTATGTACATTTAACCAGCTCCCTCCATCCAGGCAGTCAAAACTACTATAAAATGAGAGTTCCTTTCAGTAAAGCAATTTTTTAGTTAAATATTTATTTAAGTTCTCAACACACATGAAGAAGAAGATGTTGACATGAAGATGTTGAACAGAAAATAAATAAAACACACAGATGTTCTCGAATTTTCAATACAACATAAATATATGTTGAAAACCTGTAAATCTTTAGGTGAAGTTGGAATGAACAGAACAATAAACCAAACAAACCGGGAGGACTCGGGTTCAGTTACACAACATGTGATCGGACACAATCAACTTTGATTATTGTGTTGGAGCTTTGCTGGGAAATCAAGTCCCAGCTGCAAATCAGGCAGAATATTAAACACTCATTATATTAAGGCCTTAAAATACACTTTATACACATAAAAATCGTATAAAGTTTAATCAGATTATAATCACGACTTCAGTTAATCAGGAAATACTGTTGGTATCTTTGTTGATTGTTGTCTTGATCAGGTTAATATCAGAATATCAGTTTCCATGGAAACATGTCCCTGTCTGTTTGGTCCCTCAGGTACTTGGTGAAGACGCCGTGCGCCGCGGAGACACTGCCGCCTCATTATCCAATCAGTGGACAGACGAAGCGAGAGGTGGAGCTCCTGCTGACGCTGCTCAGATGATCTCCACACAGAGAAGACGGACTTTCACAGTTTATGCCTTTGATTATACAGAAGATGACTCATCAGATCAGAAGGTCACTGTGGTCAATCAGGACCTGGTCGTCTTTCCCAGAAGTCTCTGCTCACAGCTTGGCTTTGGGACTGGCGTCGCCGTAGAGATGCAGCTGCAGAAAAGTCAACATCTTCCTCCAGGAGTCCTCCTGAGCGTCAGAGTGGGGTTTGGTTTTCCCCCCCCACAACAAGATCACTGCAACACAGCAGTTTGTTCCAGCTCATGACATGATTCCCTCACACAGTGAAGCTACTGGAAATCATCTGTCGTTCAGAACTAAACAATTTTAGTTTGTACTCGAGATGTGAACTAAGTCGAGGGAAAGAACCACGTGACTGAAGATTTACACAACTATGTTTTCAGAGATGAAACTAATGAGACAAAAAACTGTGAAAAGCTAATTCCAATAATATTTATAATAGATGATAGTTAGTCTCCATCTTTAAATCGTCTGTGAACTCGCCTTTTTTTCTGTTGCTGTGTATTATAAAGTTGGTGGCTCTGAAGTGGGGGGAGAACGGCGGCTCGATCAGGTGACCGGCGTCGGGGTAGTCCAGTCGGGTCAGCAGGTGCTCGTTACCGGCCGCACGCATCAGCTGAGAGATCTGAGGACCACAGCGTGAGGTCAAGAGGACGAAAAACATCCAGTGGGATTCAGTGTGTGTGTGTTGTAACTAACTCACGTCCTCGGCCACCTCCGGCGCCGGTACGTTCTGATCATCAACTCCAGTGACCAGCATCACCGGACATTTGATGTTACCCATCTAGCACAGAACAGATGTGTAAATACAAAACAATAAAATATATTTATGAAATGATTTTATACCAAAATAGTCAGATCTTCTTTTTAAACTTTTGCACTTAAGGGGAAACAGCTTTAAAACGCTCATGTACTGCAGCCAACCACCAGGGGGCGATAAGGATTTAATTTTGGAGCCGACATGTTGTCCATCTTTATTCACAGTCGAATGTCACACAAGGTTAACGGACTGAATTAGCTTCTCTTGTGCATTTACATCATAGATAAATAAATAAAAATAAATAAAAGATGGACCACGTGACTGCTCCAAAAAGTGGAGACAAATCATCTTGATCGCCCCCTGGAGGCGGTTTCAGTTTCATCCTCGTGTTGTTTGTGCAGCTTGTACTTACGTTCAATTTTCCCGAGGAACCTTTCAGAAATTGGAGCCCGATATCTCTCCATATGTGATGGTCGTTCTCATCCACACGGCCCTGTTCTAAAGTCCTGTCGACACATGTCATCGTCTGCGTGAGTCCAACAGTAAATAAACTTGTTCATGTTGCGAGTTCATGCTCCCGGCAGAATGATACTTACTGTTGGATCTTGGCGTGACCCCTGCTGAAGGAGCTCCCGAAGTAGTGGGTGCCGCTGATGCAAACACAACAACTAGGCTGGAACACAAAGAGACGAGTGAAGACAGATGGTTGATCTTTGTTACACAGGTTTATATCATAGTGATCTTAAATCAAATGCTCCAGGATTTCAAACCAAAAATGAAAAGCGATAAGAAACCCAACTCTGAGCCAGACATCATCACCAACATTTCCCCGAGTTCATGTTGGAAAACGTTTCTTTAGAAGAAGCTTATTGCGTCGGATCCTTACGTGGACAACTTGGCTCTGTGCTGCTAAGAACATGGAGACGCTGGATCCGAGCGAGAGACCGAACAGCCCGACTCGGTCCGGCAGCACCTGAGGATGATCCCTGACGATGTTGAACGCCGTCTGTTCACAGGTGGACGGAAATTCAGTTCATCCAAGTTCTTTAAAACCCACTTTTATATCATCAGGAAAAATAAAACGAACCTCAAAATATTTTAACTCCAGCTCCGCTGACGACAGCTCGCCAGGTTTGAAATACTCCAGTGCCAGAGAAGCGAAACCTCGGGACGCCAGCAAGGCCGAGCGATACTCCAGCAGCCCGCCGCCGCCCCCCCACATGTCCAGCAGGCCGGGGAAGGGTCCTGGACCTGAGAGGAGGAGATCCAGATGTTTCTCATAACAACCATCGGTACATAACCACTAGAACCAGGTACTTGTGCAGCTCTATCTCACCTGGAGGAATGAACATCGTCCCACGCACGCCGTTCTCATTGATTTCGACCCTGTGGACGCCAGGAGCCATGTACCACCGCTCTGTGAGCACCGACACAAGAGGAGTCTGGTCCCGGACGTCCCCGTGTCCCCTGTGGACCGAGATGTGCACCAGCATGGGGGTGGACACGTTCCTCTTTCTTAACCTGACGAGAAGAGAACACAAGACTGTTCCACGTTTTTACATTTGATCCAGAGAAAGAAAAATATCTCTTTTGTCTTTCATACATTTCATACACATGTTTAAGACTTCGTCTAGATTGATGAGTTAAATCCTCGAGTGGAAATTGAAATCTCCCTTTGTGGTTTGATCTTGTACGTCTAACGTTTACAGCTGTTTCTTTATATTTATAAAAGTTGAGTTTTCTGCCTCAAACTAAATTATAATAACTGATGTTGCTTTAAATCCCTAAGTTATGAACACTTCTAACAGGTGACTGGCTGAGCGCTGATGCAGGTGAATTAAAGTCTAATCAACTTGTGGACATCTCCGTCTTTTTGATGTTGTGAAGCTGCAGATTGTGTTACCTGAGGCCCGTGCGGCTTCCTGGGACGGGACACATGCTCCACAGCAAACCCATGGCTTCTTTCCCTGTGTACGTGCCCCCGAGACTCAGGTCGTCTGAAACTGCAGAAACAAGAAAGTGTCAACAACATTTGACCCGTTGAACCCAGCGAGTTTCAGGAGGACCAGAACCCACCAGACACCGTCCCCCTTTGGCAGCTGACGTAGTGTCCGTACGCCTCCCAGTAGTCCCGGTCCTCAGAGTGGTGCAGGGCGCGGACTGTCACCGGAGAACCAGGAGGCAGATTCTCCACCAGCACCTTGAACGTCTCGTCCATCAGAGCCCGGGTGGGGACGACGGAGATGATGGGGGGGACAGACTGAGACATGATGGACAAACGTCTGTGGACAAACATAAAACACACAATGATCGAAACTAAAGAAGACGCAGATAAAAAATCAGAGTCACCACGGTTCCTTCTGGACTGAACTCAGACAACATGGTCCCAGACACATTAATTAAAGACACACAATATTATATCAGAAGAAATGCTGAGACCTGCAGGTAAATTAACAGTAACATCGACAAGGTGAAATATGAGTAATATGTTAATTTCATATATCAACAGAAATATTCTCTGATATTCTGGAATTTATTATTGAGTATTTGGGCTTTTTTTGTCCTATTATGCACAATTGTTTTATTTATTTATATTTCTGACAGAATCAGAGTTTTAACATGAATCAGGAATTCTTTCAGAGTAAAATAACATTCATTGAAATAAAACCAGGCGTTGATTAAGAGTAAATATGTAGATATTGTACGGTACGTATATGGATTAACAAGGCATCGAACTTATTTTTAGAATTGAAAACAGTTAAACTCAATAAAAGTCTTTAAACAATTACAAATGTTATTCAGTATCTTTTAGTCTATTAAGTTGTACAGTTGTGAACTTTGTGTGCTCTGTTCTGTGTAGAGACACTTTAACTTAATATAAGTTTTAAACAATTTCTAATTCATAAAGAGAAATATTTTATTTGCATCACATCTCATTCTTTTTACGACACTTGATTCCTCTTTGCAGCATCGCAGCCGTCAATCAAAACTTTATTTACACTGTGGTCGAAGCGGTCGAAACCAGTTCTGACGCTTTTCACACTGTTTTTTTTCCGAATCACAAAAGATTTCACACTGATTTCAAACTGATTTATATGAAATCTGACGCAGAAAACTCGTGTGAACGCTTGACACCGGTTTTCATTGCAGTTTGGAAACGAAGCAGAAGCTGAAACTTCGTTAAACATCATGAGAAAGTGAGTTTATCCAGTTAATCCATAAATGTTACAGGTTTTTTATGCCTGTACATGAACACATCACCGCGCTGAACTCACCGGCAGCACGCGTTGCGTTCACGGTCCTGGGGTTATGAAGGTGTTGTAAACACCTTCACGTGCACGTGAGGAAACGAAGGGAAACGTGATAAAGGTTCGAACCTGAGCAGAGACATGTTCGATCAAAGGTCGAATAAAAACATCCGGACGGTCTGTGACGTCTTCGTGGAGGCGCGGTACCGTCCCCTACTGGACCGGAGTGTGGAGCAGGGGACTGGCAGCATAATAATCTAAAATTAATCTGTTTAATTTCACTCATTCTCCATCTTCTGACAATATAATGCTTTTCTTATGGCTGTATATGATATTTAAGTTTCTATTAGAACGTATCAAAGTAATATGTAATGTATTATTACCAAGTATTAAAGGCAATGCTAATACAAGTTGTGCAAGTAGTATAAGTATTAAAACATCACAGTTAAAAGTAGTAAACGTAGAAGTAGTAGAAGTATTGCTTTGAGTAGTATTTGTAAGTATTAAAAGTAACGCTTACAAATTGTACTTGCACAACTTTTAAGTATTCTCGGTTAATATTAAAAATACTCTTTCGTTTTACTGTATAAAGATCAGATTCATGCATACTTTCCTCAGCAGCTGGATGCATGAATATGTGTTTAGACTAAAGAGTGAAACAGACAGAAACAGAGTTAATAATTTACACTCCTGGTTCATTCTGGTTTTCTTTCTCACGCTCTGCATGGATCTCCTGTTTAGAAACAAATACAAACTCTAGCTGTGAGTGAAAAGAAAGAAGGAAAGAACATTTGTTCAAGGTCTCAAACTCACGTTTGTCGTCGCAGGTTCACGACCCGAGTTCAGAGCAGAAAACTCCACGTGCACCTGAGCTCCGAGCAGATAACTGAACGTGCACCTGAGACCTGGACTTTATTCGGAGGAAGGACTGTGAGAAACAAAGCTGCTGGAGGTCGAGTGTAACATGATGAATTTAAATATCCCACTGAGTGGATCCTGGACTGAGTCTTAACAGGATGTGGAATCTAACCCTTTGTTTTTAATAGATTATAATTCATGAGATGTGTGATAGATGTGACCATAGTAACTTTATAGTTCTGTTATGTTTATAGTTTATATTTATTTAACAAGTGGTGAACCTGTGACTGTATTCTTAAAATCCCATATTTGTCTGTATACGTTAAAAACATTTCGGGTACAATCGGTTTTGTTTGCTCACATGTTGATAGTAAACATGTGTGGACATTGGAAGTGGGTCAGAGGTGCTGGAGTAAAGTCCTCCTGAAGACAGGCGAGCAAGAAAATTACCTTTTAGCAAACATGTGGCTGGTCTTAATTTCCCTCTTTAATCACATATTCTTTGCTAATGTATCCCAAATCTAATCAGTGTTTTTTGACGTATATCTAATAATCTATTGTCATAGTTTGAGTGATGTGAGATTATGACGTTTGTTTCATATTTTCAGTTTGTTTTTGTTTGTTTGCAATTTATAACCTTTTGTAAAGTGTCTTCAGCATCATCTTTAATCGGGCCTCACGTTTTAATTGGCTGTAAATGTTCATAAATTGCTGCAGTTGCACCATTTGACCAGTAGAAGACGTCATGAACCACATCCTCTATCATGAGGAACATGAAAACCTTCCTCACCTATGTTCCTCACCGTCTCCAGTCTGGGACGTTTCTACTTTTCCCATGTTGGGCTCTGATTGTACAATTTGATCTTCTTTAATCATTATACTTACTTTATACTTATTAACGTTTTTGCAACCTTTAATCGCTCATGCCTGCTTCACATTCAGTGACCTCGATTTCACACAATATATTTATTTACACTTACATTCATGTTTTCGTTGATGCTCATGTACTTTTACTAATTTAAAGGATCGAAATACTTAACATTTCATTCATTCCCTCCAGTATATCACACATTATCTAGTGTATCTGAAGTCTGAGAGGAATTTTCTTCATGTCCTCTGAGTTCTGTCTCAGAATCACTTCAGATATCAGTAGGAAATTCCTCAAAAGAACATTAACTCACATGAACGTCAGCACCGACACATCATACTTTACTATTTAGCACATTAATCTAGGAGCATTTATGCTCAAGCTTCTTTAATCTCCTCTGATTTGACCTTATCAGTCGTGATGTTGAACTTTCTGGATCCATTCACCATCAGTCCACTCACACATGAACCCAGTAAAAGAAACAACACACTGTAAATCTGTCTGTTATCTGCCTTTGACTCCAGCTGACGCCCTGGAGGAGAACATCACATTTTTAAAACAAATTGTTCATTGTTTAGTTTTAACCTCAGCTGTGGACCGATTGTTTCCCTTGTTGGCACATTCACATCAATTTGAAAAAGAAAAAAAACATAATTTTTTAAACTCAGGCTCCCAGTCTAAACTGCAGATTACACCGAGGTCAGTGTGGAACCAGGTGGCGGCTGCCGCGTCCTCCGTGCACACCCTGATGTCCCCTCGGAAACTCACCGACCGCTGGTGAACAAACTCAGTACACACTAAATACATTAAATCCTACTTTCACTACAGCTCAGTTCACTTCCTTTTATTTCCGCTCATTCAGTTTGGATTCAAACAAATCAATTTCGACACACACACACAGGCCTATGATTGTTTTTCACAGTCAAATAGTCGAAATAGTTTCTTTATGATCTCGTCAAGCACGGACACTTTCAGGCAAAAACAAAAGAATGACTCTAAAGTTCCAACTCACCGGCTCTTAGCTGTGTTTCAGATCCTATTCCTGACTTTGCTGATTTGTGATGGAGCTTTTCTGGACTGGAAGCGGGTGGGAGCAGAACTCAGGCAGCAGCTGATGAGCAGGAGAGTTACTGAAGACTCGACGAATCAAAGAGACCAGAATATAATATACCAACCAAGTCTGAAGATGTCCCCCAAGTCTGAAGATGTCTCCACAGCTCCTGATTGAATCTCCCTCACCCTGCTTCACCCGTTCAGACAGCACGTCCATGAAAGGCTGCAGCCGCCGTCACATGGAGGTATTCGCTTCCTATTGGTTGGTTCAGCCTCAATCACATTGTGTTCTTACGTCTTGTTTCTGATAAAATTTAGAAAAGAGTTGCTTCCTCTTCCTGAGCGTAGACACAACAACGTGCAGCTGCTCAGTTCTGTATCTATAACCTGACCTCGGCTGCTGCTTGCAGAGAAATGAGACGGGCTCCATTCACTCATATACTATATACTACACGTATTATATACACTGTACAGCATATATATATTATATATATCATCAACTGTTTAGGTCGACGACATTACGACAAAAGTGAAGCCAAACAATCTTGATCCCCCCCTAGTGGCTGGCTACAGTACAGGCCATAAACTCTGCCTCCATGTTAGCAAATAGGACGAAGACAAAACTAAGAGCACGTCAAATAAATGTTCATTGTATGTAGTTCTTCTCACCCTGATGTGTTTTCAAGTGTTCATGTTTTTGATTTTGATTGGACGATTGCCTCTGTAGCCTTTTTATTTTTAACAACTCCTAGCTTTTTATGACATTTTCTTTTTAACAGAGCTTCTTTCCAAACGTCTCATTGTGACACCTGCATGAGAGAAGGTGGAGAATCCCTGATCTGCTCCTCGGAGCTGGAGGATGGAGTCTGCAGACGGTTCAGCGCCCACACAGGACGCAGCCGCCTCCCATCACTTTGCTTTGATCAGATCACGTGGGCAACTTTCCACTGGAGCGTTTGGAGCAGCCTTCAGATAAGCTTCAGTTCACAGTGCGTCATGAAGGAGAAGGTAGAGATCTGGATTTATCACTGGCTGACAAACTTTTAAAACCCACTCATGGTCTGTCAGATTTAAAATTATCTTTATAAACGTACTTTCACAGCGGCTGTTTCCCGCCTTTCTGCTCCATCAGAGACTGAATTAATCTTTAACGTATCATATAAGATGATGGATGTTGTGTTTTTTAATCACACTCTTGTAAAAACCGATGAGCACCTCTGTCTGGATTCTACACCAGCGTGCAAGTTCTCTGTTTTTATTATTCCTGTGTCCCGGGTTCCAGTGTTTTTGTGTCCGGAGTTAAGCCGCGTTCTATTTCAGAGGCTTCACCGCCCGTGCAAGCAAAACACTTGAATGGAAACACTCGGGTTCCTTTTAATATCCTGGAATGTTTTCAGATGAAACTTGTGGAAATTAAAGAAACTCGACGGAGGCACCGAAGTATCCAGTGACAGCATTTTATCAGCTCCGTCAGTCCCGAGCTAAACCTCCTGCAAACACTCTGACTGAACAGTGTTCATGTAAACTCTCTGTGTTCTGTGATATAAGACGACCCCCCCCCCCCCTCCCACGGTTCTGGTTCTGATTATCCTCCTGCCACTCACGCTTCAGGAGAACCTCATCATGAAAACTCACTGTGACACGCAGAACGCTTCAAACACTCTAAATCTGGCGATTCCCAGGAGTGAGTCTTACTCCACAGCAGGAAATAAGCTCTGGTACATAAATAAATTATTTTTAGGAAATAAGAAAATATTCTTCTGATTTCCCTCCACTAACT
Organism: Limanda limanda; assembly: GCF_963576545.1. Lineage (NCBI taxonomy): Eukaryota > Metazoa > Chordata > Actinopteri > Pleuronectiformes > Pleuronectidae > Limanda > Limanda limanda. The sequence goes on along the minus strand of NC_083636.1, from coordinate 21,384,003 downwards.
TTGACATGTAGCCAAGAAATTTGACTTTTTTTCTTATCAGAAATGTTTTCCTTCAACATGGCCCCAATACTTTGTCGTAGAATCGTAACTATGAAAGAAATAAACACCATTAAATAACCTTAATATTAAGTTACTATCATAGATGGTACCAGATACTTTATTAAAGTAAAAGTTGCCTTTAAAGAGGATGTGCATTACATTTTATTAAATTATTAATTTGGGGCTTTTTCTGCCCAAATACAGCGATGATAAAGATCCATCTTATTTGGAAACGTAAATATTAATGTATCAACAGGAAGTGTTTATACAGCTTCAGGTGATAAGTGTCCTGTGGGATTTAGATGTTTGAGGTTTTCTCACTTCTACAACAGAACCTGGAAGTTCCTGTTTCACTCCGGCGTTCTATCGGAGGAAGAGTAAACGATGAAGGCCTGCCGTCGGCTCGTTGATGAAAAGCTTCCGTGTGGACAATGAGACGGATTCTGTAGTAACGTGAACATCCTTCAAAGCAGACGTGGAAAAACAATGGTTTCAGCCTGTGGAGGATCTAAATCACCTAAACTCCCAAATAAACTATGAAGAGTGACGACATTACTGTTACGGTTTAGTACAGGTTTTGACCCCAAAGCAGACACGGAAAGTAGATGGTAGTATATAAATGGTGTTTATTGGCTGGAGAGGTTGAAGCGGCAGGTAGCCGGCAGGTAGCAGGCAAGTAGCAGGCAGATAGCAAGCAGGTAGCTGGCAGAGAACACGGCAGGTAGAAGAGCTGAGCGGCGAGGCACACCAGGGTTCTGGTTTGAGGAACAGACAATTGTTAGAAGATAATCCACGAGGCATGAAAATAGCGAGTTAAGCTACACACTGAATACCATAGAAGACGGAATAATCTGGCGCCGAAGTGACATTAAATAAACATTTCTCAAAGACGGTTTCTGTCCTTTCCATCACACGTGTTCATGTTTCTGATAAGTTTGGTTTTATTTAGTTATTTGATGACGTCATGATCGACAGACAATCCTGTATCAAATGAATAAAAACTTCTGCTTTAAATAGTGTTTGATGATTCAATGAATCTCTAAACAGTGCGTTTTTATATGTAAAATCCTTATATGTAACTTCATCTCACAACTAAATGTATGAGAAGTACAATAAGTCTAAATATTGAATGGAAATCTTCAACTAAAGTACTTTAATGCAGTATCTGAATAAAAGTACTTCCTACCACCGAGAATTTGGTAACTGAAAAAGTTTCCTGTTTCTGAGTCGGCTCAACAACAACAGTCTCTGGTTTGAATTACGTTGTGGAAGATGAACGTGTTTCTGTTTCTCAGCTGTTTCACATCATCCCCTGAGTTCCCCGGGTCGGCCTGGATCCCCCCCCGAGGTCCAGGTCCTGCACGATCTGCTCAGTGTCAGCGTGACTCATGTGTTGTTCTCCTCACAGCGTGAAGGTCAGACACGTCCAGGGTTCCAATGACTCTGTTCTGACACGTTCCACATAAAACAACTGACACCTTCCACATACATCAAGAGATAAACCAGGTTCGAAGCTCCATTAAACACTGGAAACACAAATCAGGCTCAGACCAATAAAGATTTAAACAAACCTGCCGTAAAATACCAGAACATACTGGACCAAACCAGGACTAAAATACTAGTACATATTTAAAACAGGTGAAAATACAAACAAACATCTCTCTAGTATTTATTTTATACTTAACCGTTGGTCATGTATTAAAAATATTTGACAGAATACACATTTGACCTGACGGTGGCACTAGAGGGGGGGGTTAGAATAATTGCAAAGGTTGACAGGTTACATGTGTTTCTGTACATGCTGAGGAGAAAACAGTCATATGAAGATACGAAGGAATAACTTTTATTTACATGTGCAATATATATATATATGTGTAATATTAGAACAGTTTACAGTGGGACAGAAAACGTTACGTTACTGAAAAACATCTTTACAACAACAACACAGAATCAACTCAAACATGTATATTCACCACTTAATATTGTTTATATTTAAATAAAAGTGCAGTTTAAATTCTCATCAACATCCTTTTATATTGAATAATACATTGATCTTTTCTATCTAGCGGCCAAAGTGACTGATGTTAACGTACAACTGAGTGAGATGTTAAACTTCAGGACAGTGAAAACATGGTAGAGACGGTGACGGCGGTGAAAAGGTGATTAATCAGCAAGAAGTGGAACAGGAAAAGAATCTGCAATAAGAAATTAATGTTCGTTTATAATGAAATGTTCTCTGATTCCAGTTTCTTGTCTTGTTGCAGTGGAGGTAGAAGCTCTCTGACATTTGAAGACGTATATTTGGATTGTTTTACACATGCTGGTTTCTGACAGGTTGAACTGATTCTGAACTTGATTTGTTGTTGACCACTTACGATGAGCCGGGTCTTTTTCAGCCTGGATCAGATGGTGTTGACGGTCAGCTCATAAAATGATTCCATGTGTGATATGTAAACACTCTTATCTCTACATTGCAGAGAATCTGGCAGGTGAACAAACTGGAGCGTTTAGCAGCTGCAGGGCCGGATGTGTCCCTCAGGAGGTGGTGGAGACCAAAAAGAGCTAAAAGAGGCTGAGAGCGATCAGCTGGACTTAAAGTCCATGTGAGTCATTGTGTCGTCTCTTTGTGGAGAAGCTGTTTGCTCACGAGTTCATGAAGTCGACACAGAAACTGATCATAAGTATGTATGATCAGTGTATCCACAACTCGTACATTTCCTATAATGTTGAGATGCAGATTTCTTCTGAGTCATTTCAAACTGACGAGCGAGAAGATGCACATTTCTTAGATAAAAGTGTCTCAAGTCAAAAGAAATACTAATGCGTATTACAGTAAAAACACTAAATGTGTGTAAAGGATCAATGATATCTCACTGTGAATAAATTCCACGAAAAACCAAAACAAACTGAGTTGATTCTGTTAAGTCTCCAGAGCCGGGGGTTTCTTGGACGAGGTCCAGAGCTCCGTCCTGAGAGATCAGTGGCTCACACATGAACGACGGGAGAAAAGGAAAATCGTTTGTCACAGATGAAGTGCTCAAAAATAAGCTTGTAAACTTGACAATAAAAACAAAACCCGATTTACAAGTAAATACAACCAGATGCAGTAATTTACATTTTATACAATGTCACATTTGTTGCTTTCACGAGTTTCTTCTCGCTTCACGTTCTCGGCCCGGTTTGAAGTCCACCTCCAGTCGAGCAGCTGACCAGTCCGTCTCCACTTTAATCTCAAACTCAACAGGAAACGACCCCATTAAGACTCGAGTGTGGACGTATGCAAACCAGTAGTTTCCTCTTGCGTCTCAAAATGAATCTCAGTGTGGACAGATGCTCACATTCAGTCATATTTCATCTATTTGACACGATCACAACAACGAGCACAGACGAGAACAAAGTGTAAATATCTTAAGTTAAAGTGACCGGAGTTGTTTTAATCTCCAGTGAGAACGTGAACGGAAACGAACCAGCATCAGAATCTGCCGCTGAGTTTCCACTGTGGATCGGACCAACGTGGACAAACTTTCTCTGTGATCGCGCCCTCACATGAGGTCACCTTCCTTCACTGCTGCAAACCAGCAGATGAAACTCTGTTTCCAGTGATCCGGGGGTCAGGATGTGGACGGGACCTGCTGACAGTGTTTCCCAGGGTTGGAATTCAAGTCTCTGAACGGCTCTGAAAGGCGCGGGCCCTGCAGGCGGGACAGCAGCGTGGTCCGGCGGCTGCTGCTGTCCGAATCCTGGTGGCTGAACTTTCTCCTGAGCCGGCGGCAGCACGGCAGGCTGCCGGCGAAGTCCGAGAGCAGGTGTCCGCTGAAGATCATGTAGATCCAGGGGTTGCAGCAGCTGTTGAGGCTGGCCAGCAGAGCGGACAGCGTCACGATGGTGTTCTCAGAGTCTGCAGGGAAACACAAAGACTCAGGTTTAAGATGCACACGTAGAGACAGCTGCTCTGAGGGGTTTACTCTGGAGGGAGTCGTACTCGAGCTCTGAGTCTCTCACCTGCCTGATAAACATTTACTTTCCAGTTTGAGCCTGTCATGTAAGACGTTAGAATAAAATACAGGGTTTCTGGGGTTGGAAGCTTCTGTTACCATCGATAAATGCCTCTGCAGGGAGTCGCTACCAGAGAGAAGAGGCTGTTGAGTCCAGTAATCACTTGAAAGCAGCTCAAGAAGCCATTGACAGTAAAGAACACTGTGCACGTGCACCAATCACAGGCCTGATGGATGGCAGATAAGGTCAGGCTGCGGATTCCGTGCTGCTCACAAACATTTAAATCACGCAACGACAGGATGTGAGATAGTAATTAGAATTTTATTGAGGTATTTCTTATATCATTTATTGCAGCAGCTGATTTGGGGACAGCTCGAGTTGGTTTATTCAATGTCACTAAATATCACAATCTCTACGATTCAGGTAATAAAGAGACCGTGGAAGTGTTCACGACCGGTCACGATATGATCCGACCTGTGAGCCCAGTGTGGAGTGGGAGCAGTGAGTGATGGGGGTGTGATTTTATTCATTTGTGTTTTTCCCAGTTGCGTGGGTCAAAGATCAGGAATACACTCGGAGAACCGGCCTCATTTGGATTTCTCTGCACGCACAGAAAAACCTTTGTGACCTGAGCTTTTCAATTTTTTCTGATTGAAGCTTCTGATGATCCAGTTTCTTTCATTTTCACATAAGAGCGAGTTCCTCTGAACTCGTCCAGGTTGAGAAACACCTGACGGCAGCAGCCCTGAGACAGAGGCTTTGAACGATGTAATGAAATTCCTCAGGCTCACTGAGGACGGTTTTTCATTTTCCAACACGTCGAGGCCTGAGAGTCATATCTGTATCCCCCCCGCTCACACTCCGCCGGCTGCACTTCAGATCAATCAGATGCGTTCTGTGACTGTGGGAAGAGTTCCCAGCTGAAATGTTTCCACTTTACAGGTTTTTATGCATTTTAATGAGCAGATTGAAAAGTTTAGATCTTGATGAAACGCTTCCAAAGAGGACATTAAATGAAAACTCAATCATTGTGGCAGTGTGATTACTATGCATCTGCTTCCTGAATTATTCACTTTGAAAAAGTGGAAATGCTATCGACCAGACGTCCACATGAGCCAATTCATTAACGAATGCTGCTAATTAGTGTGTGTTAGCTGCAGGGCTCAATTAAATTCAAGTCATTATAATAACAAATATAGTGAAGATTAAATTCATCTGTTTGATGCAATAAGTGCAGAATTAATTTCCATTTTGTTTATCTTTAGTTCCAGGAGGTTTATACCAACAAATCTGAAGAATACTGTTAATTCCCGCAGAGGAGGCACAGAGAGAATAACTGATGAGTTGGTCAAATAAGAAGATGTAATTAACTGTCACTCATTAGAGCTCGAAACAGTTCCTGAAATTCAATCAAGCTGCAACAAATCACATGGAGATATTTATCCTTTTTTAATCAAGAACCTTGAACTATTCTCTGAGAAATCTGTGAAAATGTAAAAACCAAACCCGTCTGGGAAAAGTGGAGAAAAGGATGGTTTTTCCAACACAGATGTTCACGTATGGAATGCTAATAGCACTGGAGGTGAAAAGTCAGAGGATCAGATTCATCCTCTGGGGACCATGAAACATTTCAGTCTGCCCAGGCCCCTGATGATTAGTTTTACCACCTGGATGGAGTGAAATCCACCTTTTACTAGTTTCTAAAGCTAAAAGAAATCAGCGTCTTCCCTTGGTTGCAATAGAAAAATCTATTTTCTGGAGCAATTCCAGATTTGTATGTAACCGGATAATTTCCTATCGGCTTCTAGAATCAAATCGAATAAAACAAGTTCAGAGATGAATTTTCATTTGATTGCTCAGAGGTTTCGCGTGTTTTTAAAACTACTTCTTCATGTTCAGGTGTCTGTGCGTAACTGGCTGCAACAGATTCCACTCGTCCTAAAGACGCATGGACTCAGTTACTGACTGGACCCTGGACCCTGGACTCAGATGGAGACACTCACCGTCCCAGGAGAAGGTCTCATCCCACACGGACCACATCTGCACGGTGAAGAACGGCGCCCAACACACCACGTACGCCACCACGATCACGAAAGTCATCTTCACCGTGCGTAATTTGGCCCGGGAGATGGTGCTGACGCTGCTGACGGAGCTCGGGCCCAGGATCCCGGTCTTCGTGGACTCCACCACGGCCCCCACGCTCTTCCTGCGGGTCTTGAACCTCAGGTTCTGCCAGATGGCTCTGCAGATGAACCCGTAGCAGAGCATGAGCACGAGCACGGGCACGAGGAAGATCCCGGCGGTGAACCAGGTGATGTAGGCCCGCGCGCCCCACGGCTGGATGAAGTGGCCCCAGCAGTCGAACACGGCCGAGCCGGCTCGCACCTCGCTCAGGGAGAACACCAGGTACTGTGGGCTGCTGAGGACCAGGCTGAGGAACCAGGTGGAGCCGATCATCAGGTAGGCGCGCTGCGTGGGCTTCTGGAGGGTCTGCAGCGGGTGGCAGATGGCGATGTAGCGGTCCAGGGTCATCATCACCATCATGTAGGTGGAGGCGAACATGCCCAGGACCTGCAGGTGCTTCACGATGCGGCACAGGACGTCGGGCCCGTAGAAGCGGTAGGTGACCTCCCAGCAGAGCTGCGGCAGCACCTGGAAGAAGGCGACCACCAGGTCCGCCAGACTCAGGTGCTTCATGAACAGGTGCATGCGGGAGGGCTTCCTCCGGGTCCGTTGCATGGCCAGCAGGACGAACAGGTTCCCGACCACCGCGGCGATGAAGGACAGGCTCAGGACGGTGATCTCGAGCTTGGCCACCTCCTCGTTGCGTCCGAACGGGTCCGTGGCGTTCCTCCTGCCGCTGAGGTTCCCCGCGGGGGGTCCGGGGTCCAGGTCGAAGCCTCGGGTGCAGTTTCCGGCCGTGATGTTGCAGGAGGTGTCCCCGGGGAAGAGCATGGTGCCGGGTCCCGGGTCCCGGGTCCAGGGCGCACGGAGCAGGGTGCCACCCGTGCGTAACCGTGCCCAACGGAGACTGAGGCTGGCAAACCCCTCGTTACACCGACATGTGCAGGGCGAGCACCGGGGGGAGGCTCGAAGAGGGAACCGGGAACAATGATGATAATAAAAAAAGATCTAAATCTATTAGTTCTCCGCCTGTGATGAGCAGAGACTCCGGGTTTGGATCCGCTGCTGCTGCTCCCGGTGCTTTTAAGCTCCTGCTCCCCGCGACCAGAACAGAGACCAGCCCCCTCCCCTACTTTATAACAACACACACACACACACACACACACACACACACACACACACACACACACACACACACACACATACACACACTTCCTCTTCCCTCCCACCATCCAGACCCCTAACAGGATAAAGTGGACATGCTGGGAGGAGGCTCTGGATCTCCTGAATGTATGAAAAATCAATGAATTCATGTTTTTATTTTTCTTGGCTGTAAAAGATGTTGGTGATAAACATTCCCATTCCCTCCAGGATGAACTGTGGGATCCGTCTCAGCAGGACTAATGAGTGTGAGGCACTAATGAGGCTGAATTTTAATGATCTGTGACGTGACTTTCGTCAACCGACCCAAACCAACCCACGCCACTTTCCCCCAAGCTAGATGTGGCCCCTGTGGTGGCCCCTGAATTCTCTTTGACTGAAGCTGCCCGGAGCCGATTCACATTGTCCACAGAGAAGTGAAGTTCCTGCACAGTAGAAGCCTTCACCGACCGTTGCAGTTTGTTTAGTCCTGAATGACTTGTATGAGGTCAACCGTGACCTCTGACCCCTGAAATCCAATCTGTTCATCTTTGAGCCAAACCGATCAGAAAGAAACTCCCTAAAGTAAGAGTTGAGTCGTCATGTCAAATTAGCCTTTAGTTAAAACCGCTCCTTCACGTGGATATTGATTTAACCTTGTGTTGAGTCTGACCCTGACATGCTGTGTGTGTGTGTGTGTGTGTGTGTGTGTAAGTGAGTCTGTGCAGCATCAGTGTGTTTATGTGGTGATAACCTCAGGGACAGCGTTTGTTTTCTCAGCCTCGGACGAGAAAACAAGCGGCTGCGTCGTCGGGACACGGAGCCTCCGAGTCGCAGCTTCTCTTCAAGAATCCCCACAAAGGAAAAATCACTCTGAATGATCGTTGTTGTGAATCGAGTCTCTGAATTAACAACAAGGCTCAGAAACTATTCACAGCTCTGACAGTGAAGCTCCTGGATCCCTGTCTCCAGAGGAAGTGGGTGGATTTACCTGCTCTGACTGTAAATCACAGAGACTGAGGAGGATGTTTTATTCCACTCACGTTGCTTATATGTCTCCTGTTTAACTCTCCTGCGCCCCCTAGGGAAACATCTGTCTCCCCCCAGCCCACCCCCCACCTGTCGTGTTAACCCTGTGTAAATTGTGTTTAACTTGCGTCCCCTCGCCCCCCCTAAGAAAACAGTTTCTCTCTGCGATCCCCTGTAAAGTTTCCTAAACCTGTAAAACTGAAGTTGCACATTTTGTGTTGGGCTGTGTGTTCAGACCGTGCTGGGCTCGAAGGGAGAGAGAGAGAGGTCAGGCAGAGACAGGAGCTGCATGCAGAGGTTGTGAAAATAACAGGAAGTTAGTTTTTGCAGTTTCCCGTCTTATCAACACAATCAACAGTCGCAGCTCACAGGGGCTTTTAAACGCAGAACCCGGAGCGGCAGATCTCTGGGATCTGTCTCATAACTCGGTCAAATCTGAACACACAGACTTGATGCTCTGGTTTTTAGATTTAACATGACACATGTTTTCTGAGAATATGATTATCTCCACCGTACACTGCAAATAAACATCCGTAAATCCACTCAGGACGTTTTCTGTGGTCATGTGGTTTCACGTTGTTATTCAGGGACGAAAGAATGTTGTCTGACATGCGTCCTGTCGTCTTCACCTTCTGTGTAAAGAACCTCTGAATAATGTGGATTAGGATTCGGCATTATACAGACACAAATTAATTGAATTTAATGGAATCAACTTCGTACTTGACTCTGATTGGTTTGTGGACAACGTCTGACGTGGACGTGTTGTCGGGGGGGAAGACTGCAGCAACAAAACACTCATAACCTCCAACATTTATTATTATGTTCTGTCATGTTTCTTCAGTCCATATAATATCTGAGTTGTAAAAACGATGTAAAACTTTTCCAGGGATTCGTGTAAGATTCTTTAAACTTGAACTTCCAACAATTCTTTTTGCATTTTTCTTTAATTGTTCATTAACTGTTGTAATATATTGAACACTAATAATAAACGCTCGGACAGCTGGTACCACTTCTATCTTTCCTGCACATACAGTACTTTCCAGTACGATGTGAGAACTACACTAATTGTCTTCTCTCTTCCTCCTCCTCCTCCTCCTCCTCCTCCTCTGTGGCAGAATCTCCTCCTCTGACACCGGAGTGAAGCACAACATCGTTTCTTGCCCTCGCTGCCTTACAAGGCCTCAACTTAGTATCTTAATGTTCAATCTATATGCAAGCAGCCCGAGCAGAGGGATAGGGATTTGGAAGTCACGCAGACCGAGTGTTTTTCATGTCAGGCTGCTGATGCAGAACATTATATAATGCTGCGTTGAAACAATGGCGAGTAATCGTCAGGGGCTGTCAGGAGTTCCAGATTTATTACAGTGTGATTATGAAACCTGTCGGACTCACGTAATAATGATACATAACCCAGGCTGGTGCACGCAGTGTCTGATAAGACTCAGATACTGGTCTCACTGGGGACAGACACATGTTCGTTATTTAATCACACATGAACGTTCGCTTTCTGCTTTCTTTATCACGTCACTGACGCAGGAAACATATTGTTCCACTTAGTTTTATTATCGTAAAAGGAACAAAAACACAAAGACACTAAAAAGACACAAATCAATCCAACATGAAACATTCTTCAGATTCTTTAGTGAACGCAATCGGTTTCATAATCTGTCGATCTGTTGTCTTTTCTCATGATATCAGATTTTCACAAAACAGTTATTGTGGCCAAGGAATTATCGAAAACGATATCATCACCATTGTCAACTTCATGTTAAACATTGTTTATTGTGTGTTTTATCCACAGACATCAGAGAACTGTATTATTTATAAACACGATACCAATGATTCATTATTTAAATGGAACGATTTTAACAGCAGCTGGGACCTGGTGCGGATATTTACCATTTGGAGTATTTCTTAATTATCATCACCGTACGACCCCGTGTGTTTGTACGAGCACAGATGTCCACGGCTGATGCTGAACTTCATCTCCATTAGGTTTTTGTTCTGAAATGGATTGTGAGGAGTCAGAAGAATCTGCTCCAGATGGATCACTGGTGTGGAGCTCCAGCCCCATCAGGACCAGTCTCCCTGCAGTGAGACAGATAAATCCCCCTTATTGGTCCTCTGAGCTTAGCTCCTCTTAGCTTTATTATCCCAAACAGTGCTGGGCTCCTCTATTATCTCACTGGGTCCAGTTTGGATGCTGCTGTAATTCTAAACTAAATCAGTAACGGTCCTCGGGGCAAAATAAGAAGCTAGTTGGCGCAGAGAAAGAGGAAATAAACAGATATGACCTGTGATGGACTGGAACTCTGAACATAAGTTAAACCAGTGCCGGGCAAATGGAAAACAAATGATTATTTTCTCCCGACACTTTAATGACTTGTCGCTGGAGGACGTCAGATTCATTCCCAGCAGAGTGGGACAGACGACTGGGTGCTTGTGAGCCTGTGGACACCGGCCTGGTGAAGCTAATGGTTCTAATGGGATGAAATGAGGAAAGGAAAACAACATGGAGGCAGTCTCTGAATTCTTTTTCTATTTTTGTTGCTTTTCAAAAATAATAAATCCGGTTTAATAGCTTCAAATTAGTATCACTGAGCCGAGACTGTTTGAGAAAATGATGCATTTCAGAAAATAACAGCAGAAACAACATTTCCTTGTGAGATTAGTGGAGTATTTCAAGTATTTAAACTCAGATAATGGCAGTAAAGTCTCTGAGTGAGAATGGTCTCCTGCTCTGAACGTGCAGGACTTGTCACCGTGTTCTTATCCGATGCTGGAGAAACACATTCCTCGTGAGAAAAGACGACTGTCAAAACAATAAGCTTCTCTGCGTTTGAGAGAGTTCAGCCACGGAAACCTCCCCGGCCTATATTTGGTGTCAATCTGCTTCAGCAGCGGATATCGTTTCTGCATGTGTGTTATATGTGTGTGTGATATGTGTGTGTGATATGTGTGTGTTTGATATGTGTGGGAGCTGAGAGTGTAGAAAAGTCTATTTACAGACCTGACGTCACGTTATTATAAAATCCTTGAGTATCCAGCAGATTAAATATCATATCTAAAGCTGTCGCTCAATAAAAACAGGCTCTTGACACCAAACTCTCCAAAGGTCATTTATGCCTCGGTTGTGTAGGGATATTTTTTTTACATAATAAGGATCTGAGCTCATGTGTTTTGTACATTTGATATTAGATGATTATTAATAGAATTATTCAGTCAATTATTTTACTAAAAGTGCAGTTCCAACAGAAATGGGATATTGAGTTTGATCGCTGCACACAACGCCTGTGAGAGTCGGAATAAAAAGGTTGAATTATATTTGACAATAATAATATGAACATTGCAATATTTTGAGATTACTTGCACCTTATTTTGCACAAATATTTCCTGGGTAATTATTCTGTACTTATATTTTAATCATAAAAGTCAAAGGACTGATTTGTGTTATAGACGTTTATCCTCATTGCTCCAAATGCTGTATTTGTGAGGGTAGAAACTATGTTATATAATAAAAATGATTATCAGTACTATATCAGTTCTTCTTTGTTGCAACTGCACCTTGAACATGTTAAAACACTAAAGTTTCAGTATTTCTTCACTTGTGTTTGCAGCAAGAATCCAACTCACATTGATTTCTTAGGTAAGATGTGATATTAAAGTCAGGTTTCCATGGTAATGCTGCCTCTGATGATACTGCTGCTGGTGGTTTTTCATCCGGGAGCAAATTACAGGTAAAAAGGAGAGAACACATTTTTTCATGAGAGGAGCGAGAGAAACATAAAGAGAACAAATTAATAAAAACCTTCACGCAGCTGAGAATAAACCGAACCTGTTCAATGAATTGCAATTAGTGACGAAACCTTGGACTTTCACTGAAATGTCTTTTTAAATGTGCAAAGATAAAGTTTGAACCAAACCGAACACAAAAATGATTAAAGCTAGAGGAGGATCCAGTTAAAGATATTAAAAAAAGAAATTGCTGCTCTAATAACATCATGTATTATAATATCGGTGACAGGGAAAAACAATAAGAACCTTTACTCTTGATTATTTAGTTACATTTTGCAGGGTTTATTTGTTCTTGTATTATTCACAGTTTTACTTCTTCCACCTGCAACATATAAGACACCCACACAAACACACACACACTGTAATACACGATAACAAGCTGAAAGGCCGACAGGATGACAAGCAGGCAGGGAACCACAACAGGTTATGAAAAGCAACACGTACATAGAACAAAAATAGACGAACCGTTGAGTAGCTGATGACAGCGTTGTGTTTAAAGACTGGACTGGGAGATGAGATAACTGGGAACAGTTGGGTGGGGAAGCGCAGGTGATGGGAGATAAGAAACAGATTGTGTGTGTGTGTGTGTCTGTGTGTGTGTGGTCCAGAGACATCCGGCGGGTAGATGGAAAATGGCCGTAGCAGACGCTGGAGACGCAAACCCTGAGCTCAGCTGCTCTGTTGGGTCACTTCCTGCACACGGCGTAAACTCCACTGAATATCTGTGAATGAATGACTGTGTGAAAGTCTCAACACTTCACCTGCCTCGACACTTCCTGTCCTGTATGTCTGTCGGTCTGTGTCACTGAGCAGCTGGATTTCATGCTCCTTCTCTATGAATTGACGATATTGACCTTCAGTCCATCCCATCTTGTGACTTTCTGGTCACGTCTCTTGATTCTTCTATCGTCTGATTCCCCATCTATTAACTCTGAGATCCCTTCGATAAACAGCCTGAGACAAACGTAACAGTGAGAAGCCGAAACTCATGTGACGTATCCTGCAGGTTTGAGATGCATCACTGTTGCATCCACATTAAAAGAGAGGTTTCTGTTTTAATCTGGAAGGACAGAAACCTTTTGTGATCTAAATAGAAATTGATGTATTGTTCTGTTGCCTTTAGCCTTTTATGGATTTTTCTCATCCCTGCCACTCGTGGACATAATTTTAAACCTGTGACTTATACTTACGTTAAAATAAACTGCTCCTGACAGATTTCCGCTCGGCTCTGTGTGTTGCTGTTCTCGTGATGTTTTGGAAACAGCCGACTTCAGCCTGGGTTGGATTTGAACTTGTGCACATGTCGGATGTGATGACTCTTGCATATTGTTTAAATTAACCTAACACTCCTCAAATACATGTCAGACCCCAAAACCAAGATTTTACTGAACCGTTAAACCGACATTGAAACTATAAGAAGAAGAACAAAATGTCCTCGCTTCCTTTAGTATCTACCAAAACAAGCTTTTGTAGATTCTTCTGACGGATTCATGTGTTTCTGTGAAGCAATGACTTCAGTGTTTCTGTGATTGTAAATGATGTCCATAAGAGATGAAGTACGCTGTTTGGAACGAGATGTTTTCAGGTTTATTGTGTTTATATAATCAGCTGAATGAGCTGTTTGGTTTTGAATCCACACACAGCTCCCACTTGGTTTGTCAAAAGACTTTTCAATCACTTTACTTTTAGATTTTTCATCCTTTTCATGCAGCTAATGATAAATAGAACAAGTCTGAAAACATGTCCTCACTCAAGGTTTCAGTTCTGACAGAGACAGAGGCACGACTCACAGAGACACTCATCAGCAACATGCATCTACAACAGTGTCCTCAGAAGCATTTGGACACTACTGAGCCTTCTGAAAATCATTAAACAATAAGGTTATGCTTCATAGATTAGCATTAGCAGTAGTTCACTGATCAATCTCAGGAATATGTCTCACAAAGAGCTTTTCACAACATGACTCATTTCATTTGTGAATAAACCTTCCTCCGTACGGAGTCTAGAACAACATGTGCTCCAGATGTTCCTCTGGTGTTGAATCACGTGTATAATCTAACTGGTAGTTTTGTACAGTAGTATTATTATTATTATTAAAACGTGGTTCTCTATATAATACTCCTCAGGTTTAACATCTACACATCTAACTTCATCTGTATATTTATGTCCGCTCAGACAAAGTTAATTCAATCCCAGCTGGTTTGTGTGTTATCTCACCAAGGCATGTGGGGGGGGGGGGGGGGGGGGCATTTATACAACTTTAATTTACATCAGCAGCTGAGCCGGGATAGTGTGAAGGGGGGTCACTCAGTCCTGTGAGCTCCCTGTGTTCATATATACAGTGGGAGCTCCGGTTGTGTGTCTGGGCTCAGTCCTGTGCTGTGTCTGACGGTGGGACATGAAAGTACATGAGGTGTGTGTGTGTGTGTGTTTGTGTGTGTGTGTGTGTGTGTGTGCAGCCAGCTGCGCAGACAGGATAACAGGGAGTTAGTCCGATCAGCGGCTCCACTGGGAAAATCTGTCCAAACTCATCTGCTCCCATCGCTGCCAGGAGCTAATCCACTTAACGGGTTCACATGATGGAGACAGAGACGAGGCCGGCACACGTTCTGCCACAGTGCGGTTTGACGTCTGAGGAAAAGGATCGGACCAATTAAAGTGCCAAGGAAACATGTTCTGGATTTTATCAGTGACAAGTCATTCAGAGAAGAAGTCACAAGTCTTAATGGACTAAGTGTTTAAGGTCACAGTTCAAATCAAGGAAGGAAAGAAGCTGTAATCAGTGGATTTTTGAATGGTTAGTAAGAGAGAGAAATGGGTCCTGATGTCCGTCTGTCCCAGTCTCCATCATTTAGACACGGAAAATGCAATTTAAATCAAATTAAAGTGTGTGCGGAGGACAAATCGTGGGCGCCTGGGTTAATTAACACAGTGACAATTATATTTGAGGAGGCAGGAGATAAGGAGCGAGGAGAACGAGCGAGGGCGACATGGTCAAAGCATTTGTTTAAATTGCAGTTCACCGGGTTTCTGTGCGTGAAGCGAGAAGAAAGATTCTAAATGTCAGCGAGAAAGAGACGTTACAGTGAAACGCCTCCGTGACAGCAAGTTAAAGTGGAGCAGGGAGGATAATCAAATGCATATTTCAGAAGATGCACAAGCGGCTGCAGGTTTCATGCTGAACTCTTACTCTTCAGTCAGTACGATGTGGCAGGTTTGAATTTAAAAGGATATTATGTTACTTGACTTATTATATATATAAAGTTTGTTGAGGGAAAGTCAACAAACAGCTAAATAAAAACAATATCATTGGTTCAAACTGGATTTATTTCTTATTCTCATTGCACGGCTCATCAAGCTTTAACTGGCACATTGACACAGGAAAAGGTTAAACTACTGAACAGGGTTAAGATATTTGTTGAGCCGCTGAATTCATTTTTAAAGACGATTGATCCTCTAATAGTTGTAAGTTTGACAGATTTACATCTACATGTGTTTCATATGTGTGTGTTCAGATCAGATTGGAGTCATCTCTCTGACGAGGAGAGACTTTCCCCCCTGGTTTGAAGGGTCGGGTAACAACTGTTTGACCTGATGGTGGCGCCGGAGGAACAATCAATGGATCACCAAAGTTATCGCGGTTAATCCCGAGGGGAGCAGGAACGTCTGCACCAAATTACCTGGTTATCGTTGTTAAGATATTCTGCTCGAAACCTCAACCTCCCGCTGCCCACGCAGAGCAGGAATCTGAATCGCTCTGTCAGATGTGTGTTATCACAGAGCGACGGTTTGTTTGGTTCCTAAAGTGACCTGATTTCTCCGAACCTGATCTGGTGACCTGTGAGACCACAGCCAGTGGTTTGGCTTCGGATATTTCACACTCACATGCCCGAGCTGCACTCTGGTTAATCCCTGCAGTGGGAATACTGGAATGTGGGAGAAGGGCCGTTTATTATGTTTTCAACAAGTGTGGCAGAGAGAGGAGGAGGAGGAGGAGGAGGAGGAGTAGGAGGAGGAAGAGGAGGAAGAGGAGAAGGAGGAGGAGGCATCGTCTCACATCCTCTAGTTCATCACAGGGATGGAGGAAGGTTTTTTAAATACATGCCAGACTCCAGGTTTAACAGATGGATGGATAGAAACATAAAAACAATATGGGGTGCTGCACGTTAACCAGTAGAGCTGTAAGGCAGCAGCAGTCCAGCTTGTAATTCCACTTCCCCTCAACAAACCTAATCACATTATTTGTCCCGAAGCCGAGAGGAGCCTGTGTTTTCAGAGATAATTGAGTTCTTTAAATCGGTTTTATAGACGCGACACCTGAACACAAAATAATTGAAAAGCACCTTTGTAAAAACACACAGTGGATAAAAAAGAGATGGTGGTTGTTTTGTGTCTCTCTGTTGTCATCTTTTGTCTCTTTATTGTTGCCTCTTTGTGGCTGCGTGGTGTGTTTTTCATTATGTCTTGTTACCTTGTGTTTTGATAGACAAGCTCCATGGCCCCAGAGGTCAGGGGGCCCCTGGGCTGGGGCCGTCCTGTAATCCATCCACGGCCGAGACATGATTAACTACTGAAGTATTTTCTAAAACTGTAAATCACCGGCTTTGCAGAAGCTGTGAGATAAATAAGGTTCGAGGAAACGTAAAGACTGTGACCAATCACTCAAATACCTGCTGCTCGGTTTGTAAACAGGTTTAGATCCATTTCTCTCTTACACGCTTTCCAGCTTGTCTCTGATTCTGTCCCGTGTTTTATTAGTCTGAAGCCTCTTTGTGTGTTTTTACTGTGTGTGTTTGTCTGTGTGTGTGAGAGTGCGTGATCTGTTTCCCTTATGATGTAAATCCCAGTGCATTAGAATGGGACTGTACCACGGGATGTTGACATCTGGGCCAGACTAGGCTGGAGGGGGTCAGAGGTCATGTTGTCTCATCCTGTTCTTCAGATGTCCTCTCCCACCCTTTCACTATAAGTCTGTCACGCTCTGATCGATGTTCACTCCATCGTTCTTCTTCTGTCAGCCGATCCCACCTGGTGTGCCCCCGAGTTCACACACGCGCACGAGGTGAAAGTCGTTTCTAAAGATGGAGGACAGAGGTTTAGTGATGTGTCTTGATCCAGAGGAGACGTGATGGAGCGGTTCTTCTCTTCGTGGCTCATGAGAAAAGATGAATTCACTCACACACTTTCTAAAATTATACTGCAGCTCGGTCTAAACCTGCATCCAGATTAATACCACACTCATTGGTCCAGACGGCTTTTAACCACTGATTCATTACAGGATATGCTCAGGGACAGATATGGACGTTCAGCTAGGAAACAAAAGATAAATAATAAGCAGTAAATCTGCTCCAGAATCGATATATCTGTGGGAACACTGCAAACAAAAACCGCTCAAAGTTAATCGAATTATTTTTAATGCTGCCAGCTTGATATAATACAATAAATATAGACTATATATGATAATACCTTTTCAATTCCACACAATAGATGAGCTTCTCAGGCTCTCGTTCTCTCTATTGCTCAGCTGTATGTTGGTGTTGTTATGTTCCCGTCAATCAGATCAACAAAACACATTATTGACTCAGCATCTCTTTGTCTCTTTGGAAAGAAACAACCGATCCACACTACTCCACTGCTCAGATCTCACAGCACATAGTACAGCACACGATATGAAATATGATGTGAAATGCTAGAAGGAAACAGAAGCTGCAGGGTCTGAGATGCTGTGTTCATTTTTAAAACGGC
The DNA here is from genome assembly GCF_963576545.1 of Limanda limanda. Lineage (NCBI taxonomy): Eukaryota > Metazoa > Chordata > Actinopteri > Pleuronectiformes > Pleuronectidae > Limanda > Limanda limanda. The sequence goes on along the minus strand of NC_083636.1, from coordinate 21,366,135 downwards.
CTCTAAAGACGTGAATGAAGAAGTAAACAAGAAGAAATAATGGATTAGGTTTGGTTCAGTTTTAATATTTGAAGAGAAACCTCCACAGTTGCCTCTTGGTTGTTTGTGTTTTCATGTTTCTTGTGAAATGTCTCCTCCTGGTTCCTCACAGGCTGGAGCCCATCTGGAACACAACCGGGAGATATCTATTAAAAAAAGATAATTACTGTCAGAACCAGACAAAAACTGAAAAACAGAACAAAGTCTACAAAACAAAGTAAAAAATACTTGAAATGATCTTTTCAGTTGTCGTATCTATTAATAATAACTGAGGCTACAATTGTTAATTTGCTTCATAATTGGCCAACGAACACGATATCTCAAGTCGGCCTTTCTTCAAACGTTCACCTGTTGTAACTGGAATCAGAACTGAGTAGATTTCAGTGGTCAAAGGTCACGGTGACCTCACAGAGTCTAACTGCTCTGGTTGGCAGAGGCGTTCTGTAATTCTACTTCTACACAAAGAGGAAATCATTTCTTTTCAAGACCACTTGGCTGGAGATGACTGACTGTTCTTCAGCTTATTTTTAAAGGCTCTGGAATCCCCACAAAAACACACAACACATCCGCTTTGTAACTTTGAGGTTCCATGTTGATGCTAAATGGTTCAAATTGGGCATTTAGACATCGAGCCGGCAGTTTAATGACTCCAAATACAACATTATATACCACCCACACGTAAAACAACAGCCATGGCTGGCCTCAAACCTTTGTGCTGACTGTCCTTGTGTGTGTCTGTGTGTGTTTGTATCTGTGTGTGTGTGTGTGTGTGTGTGTGTGTGTGTGTGTGTGTGTGTGTGTGTGTGTGTGTGTGTGTGTCTGTGTGTGTGTGTGTGTCTGTGTGTGTGTGTGTGTGTGTGTGGATCAGAAGCTCTCGCCGTGGGGCCAATCCACTCAGTGGTTTGTGTTTGTTTGAGCTGCATGTAATTGCTCACAGCCTGGGTCTGTTTGCACAGCGAGTGGGATGCTTCACACACAACAGCTAGTGCTGCAGCTCAGAAACACAAAACATGAACTCATCCAACAGAAAAGTTACAAAAACCAAAAAGCAGAGGGAGATTCTGCCCGTCTGACTCCACCGCGTTCATCTGACATTTGTGTTCACTGGTCACTTTGCAGGTTTTTCATTGACAGCATCTAGAAGCCACAGAGGACGTCAGAGCAAGAAAGTCAGGGAACGTAAAGCTGTGAATGCAAGAGAACGCCAGTGGAAACACACAAGACTGATCTAGACATATTATAAAAGTCAATTTGACCAAAATTTACTTTAAAAATGTTGCCAAACATCTACTTGTGAACTCAAAACTTTCTGAGAATTGAAAGGTTCTTGGTTGAGAAGCTCTCACATATTTGTGGTTGCCTTCTTCTTCCTATGCTAGGCTAAGCTAACAGGTTGTAGCCAGGCTCTAGCTATTTATTTAGGGTACAAGACAGAGTGTGGAATCAATCTATTTACTTTTTTATTATTATCATTTAAGTTATTTTACTTTGTCTGGTCCTGGTTTAGAAAATGAGTTGGTGCCTTTTCAGCCCTGAGTCGTGACCACAGGTTCTTCTCAGTCCCAGCAACCTTCACCTGTTAGATGGTCCAGCCTTTATGGAACGTAACAGGTGGAACTCAGCAAAAAGACTCAGGTTCTCATAATGGTGAGAATACATAACTACTGCAGCCGTCTGAAAATGAGTTCATGAACGTTTTCATCTTCTCATATCCTCCGTCTTCTGGACTTCAGCAGCTGAACAGACAAAGGAGAAATATTCAGACAGACTTTAAACATAAAATCCAGTGTCAATAACAAGTAAGCGACGGGGACAGTGTTGGTTTTTATTGTATTTGTTTAAGTGTCTCTTCAATAATTCATCTCAGTCACAACAGTCCAGACGAAACCCGCAGTTTGAGCAGATGAATTCAAACCAGTGAGTTATATGAGTCATTACATGTCGGGCAGTAATGAAAGGCATGTAAACACATCATTATGTTAATGGATGAACATGTTCTGTATGTCTCCTCATTACCAGGGAGTCCGGATGGAGCGGGGTTGTGAGATAGAGGTGATTGATGGAAGACAGAGGAATCAAGGAGGAAAGTAAAGTGAGCTCACTGCGTCAAATCTGTAATTATCATAACGAGAGGATTACGCAACAGATGCAGATAATTACATCTGAACCTAATCGTTGATTGATTGATTGATTAGCTGCCACAATTATGACAATTGATCAGTCGGATTCTTCCCCAGACAAATTCATTTTCTAAAGATGTGCAGAGGTGCCGGCAAATTGATTGTGTTGCATTTTGGAATGTGTCTGAATTCAGCTGCTCTCATTGAAATAACAGTCTTTGTGCTAAGCTAACAGCCGCTAGCAGCAGCTTTACATTCACCTTCACACACGAGAGCGCTTTCAGAAAACCTTCATCCACATGTGGAATCGTTTCTCGATGGACATTTGGTTAAGGTTACGCCGACCACGGTTAATTTAATATTCTTGGCCGCTGCTGTCTGAGGATCTGGAGCCTCGTTGGCGTGCGGCACACGGACTCTGCAGGATCCTCCCTCGCCCCGAGGCTGCTGCTGTAGGCCCGCCAACACAGAGCCGCTATAATAAAACAGGGATCATCCACTAATCATCTGAGATCAGCTAATCTGCGAGCGCAAGTGTCGGGGTTATGAGAATTTGTGCTGATCCATCGCTGAAATCCTGCAGCTCCTCCAAAGCGGACATTAAACACTTAATCATGATCAGAGGCTTTGGCCTGAACACAAGAGCCAGGCAGTGTGTGTGTGTGTGTGTGTGTGTGTGTGTGTGTGTGTTTCTGTGTGTGTTTCTGTGTGTGTTTCTGTGTGTGTTTCTGTGTGTGTTTCTGTGCATATTAAGCATAATTACAGAGCCGCTTGCTGAGATAATGATGCAACGACTCACAGAAAGTACAAAGTGAGAGAGAGAGAGAAAAGATGTGATGTATTTCACAGAGGACTTTGCTTTAAAGTGGTTTCAAAACAAAAGGTTATATAACTTTCATTCACAGTCCTGCAGTGTTCTTATAAAAACCGTACAAAGGAACTGACAAGTAGCTGTGAGCCACTGGAACGAGCCTTGACATCTACATTTAAGTTGATCTGTAAAACATGTGAGCAAACACACAACCTGAGTCACAGAGCAACACGACCACACATTCTGAATCTGTTCAGTCTCTAATTGTCCTGTTTCAGCTCAGGTTTGTGTCTCCCCGGGTGAATCATCAGGGCTTTCAGTTGCTAAATGCGCCGTTATGTGCTCCTGCTGCTCCCCGCCTGTGTTTGTCTGCTGTTTGCTGCCGAGCAGGTAGCTGTTCTCAAGCAGCTTCCTGCAGAGCGGCGAGGACGAACCAGAACAGTAAAGCTGTGCTGCGGACAAATCAACAATGAGCTGAGACTCCCTGGAAAGCTCCGTGAAGCCGAGGGGAGCCGCTGATCCCGCTGATTCTCTGTAAGGTCTTCACCACCAGCACCTTTCATTGTGGCGTCTGTAACTTTGTTGTTGTGACCCCTCAGAGACCGGCCTTGTTACACAACTGGCTCTCTGACATACGCACAAGGTTGTGACCAGTTCAACCCTTAATTTGTTCATTTAGAGGCCAGAAGGAATCAAATTATCCAGTAATTATCAAAAAGCAAACATCGGAGGAACGCCCCACAGACAAAACAATAAGCTGGAATGTTGTTTTGTCCTGTAAATCATATTGTGACCCCCCTGAGATTCACCAGGGCCGGTTGAGAACTAGCACAGTTATGCCCCCAGACACAAGACTTCAGAAAATAGAGCCACGTTTGGGAAAATGGGTTTAAAAATGTGGCCTTTAAAAGTTTCTCTGCAATAATAAACTCCACATTATTAATAAACACTGTTATGAAACAATATCAATAAATAGCTGCTGTGTTTGTAACTTCCAGTATCAAACAGCCAGGGACGGATTATAAGACTTAACATATGGAACCCCCCCACCCTCCTCCTACAAATAGGAAATAAACACGTTGTGTGGTCATTCTGCTTTTTCACAGAATGTGTATGTATATATATATAATATCCCCTTCAAATAATGAGCTTCCTCTTCTTTTGTGGACATTGTGACTCTTATTGTTGTCTTGTTTCTTTGTAACTGTTTTTGTGTCTTTGTAGCTTCTGTGAGTCTTTTTGTGTTACTTCCTGTTCACCATGAGTATTCCACAGTCTTCTGTTTATGGTAGTTTCCTGTACCTTACTGGTGGTTTGTCATGGGGGGCTTTTCCACCCCTGGCCCCCCCTGGCCCCCCCTGGCCCCGCTCCTGTACACTGTCACTCACGGTTAATCTGCTTCATCTGTTTCTCCGTCTTCTCCAAAGCTTCTGTAAAACCCTGCTGTTGTTTTATTCCCCTCTGATCTACACCAGACTCCAGTTATCACACAATCTGCCTGTGTGTGTTTTTTATGTGAATCAAATGTGTTTTTACAGACATGAAATACTGGAACGTCTCAGTTGTATTTCAGATGTAATTTGAAGGAAAGGATTTAATCCCGGCTGTTTTACTTTTCTATTTATAAGATAAGAATGATCCCTCTTTCCCTGGGTCGGACCTTCCTCCTACTTTACCCATTTATGGAGGAATCGGACCTTGAGGTCGGCTGGAGGAATGTATACTAATCTTATATCCTTCTGCAGGTGGACATGATATGTACAGTGTGTGTGAGCTTTAGCTGTGTTGTTAGGAAAATTGCCATCGGCTAATTTACAACTGGAGTCGGATTTTGTTTTTTAACATACTGCTCATCTTATACATGGAGATTCTGACATTCACATTGCTCTTGATCAGGCAGTTGTTATTGCTTTTATTCTGAAAAGTGTTAACACAAGCTACAAAATGCATTTCCTGCTGAGAGTGCAGTGTAAACGCTGAGTTGCTGAAACAAGCTGAAAATGCATGATGTGATGATGTCATACCGCCGAGACGTGATGATGTCAGCAGGTCTTCACGTGATGTCAACGCTCCTGTTGGAAATACAAAATCAGATGGAGATCAGAAACGTTAAAACGACTATTTACAAGAGTTCCTACGGCAAGAAGTGAATGAGGATAATATGATCGATACATGTTGGGAGGGGACTCGAGGATTTGATGTAATAAAAACATTGCAGATGTGATTTACAGCAGTTATATAAAACACAGAGGCTGAAGAGATGCTAGCGCGTTAAAATAAATTAGCCAATGATCGTTTCTCACGTCGGCAACTAAACAAATGATCGTGACTCTGAGCTCTGACTGTACGAGCAACATATTTGATGCCTGAAAAGCTCTTTGTAAGTTCCTTCTCACTTTTTTTCAGCGACTACAAAGAGAGTCGGGGGAGACTCATGTGAGGGCAAAGAGTTTATTCTCTGTAGAAATCATTGAACTCGCTCCTTCTTCATCTTTGTGATGCCTCTGAAGGCTTCCTGCACTTTGCAGGGTGTGTAGGTGTGAGTGTAGGTTGAGCCCCCCAGATAATTAGAATAATGATTGAGAAAAAGGAACCAGTGCAGATTCCTAAGTGTTTTCTCTTTCTAACGAGGTTTTCTCTCCAGTCGTGGATGTGAAAGAACATTCAAAGCTCAGAGATAAGAGCTGGGATGATGTGTTACCAGGTCAAAGGTCGTGTGTGGGAACAGTGCTGGAGTTCAGAAGTTGACTCTGGTCGGTCTGGAACTAACATGAACCTGAGCAACGTGAGGGAGAGTCTGTAACTCAGGCTCCATTAAAACCCACTTCTCTCTTCTATGGGAACAAACTGACCAGTCTGCCCACAGGAGTTGTTCCTGCAGCGGAGGAAAGTTACACATTACCTGCTCTGGTCATCGTTTAAAACTCAGTGCAGAGTGAGAGAGTGTGTAATTATTTACCACAAGAATAATTACACACAATTACTGTGTTTCTGTGAACTGTCGGCTGCTGTAATGTAAAACTCAAGAGGTTTTATTCTGAAACCGGTTAGAAAAAGTATGATCATGTGAAACACTTTGGCAGGAGGTCAGTGAGTGTGACTGAGGAGGAGGAGGAGGAGGAGGAGGAGGAGGAGGAAGAAGAAGAAGAAGATTTTTAAATTACCTCACTAGCTCTGCCTCCTCTTCAACTCTCCAGCGCCTCCCAGGGGATGTTTTCATCTCTGTCATTCCACAAACCATATCCTGTAATTTCCAGAATGTTAAAAACAAGAGGAGAAGAAACTTAAAAGCAGAAAGTTGTGTTAAAGCCGACGTCTCCTCGTAAACATTAAGAATCTCTGGATGTTTCTGGTTCAGGCCTCAGGAGCCTGATGCTGTTTCTCTGCTGGGGACAGATAAGCCTGAGCAGGAAGCTCCATAACAAACAGGACCATTAGGTCTCGGGCCCTTAATGGGACCTATAGAGAACTGTATGTAATGCACCATGACTTCTAAATTACATCCCATACGCTATCACCACAGAGCTGATCCAATCTGCTGTTGCGCTCAGGTTCTCAGGGTGTGGAGGGTTCCGCCCTCACGTCCTCCTGGAGGCTCCACAGCACAGGACCAGGAACATGTTTGATATGTTAGGAAGCATGTTTTTCAGGTGAGGGGCCAGAGACTGAGACTGGGGGGACACGGGCCCCTCAAAGCCCGACCCCGGAGCTCGTCAGCTGCTGCTTCCAGCCCTGAACCAAACACAGTCACACGTTCATTTAAATGTTAACAGATGCGTTGAACACTCTGTTGTGATGTGTTGAGACTGTGGCAGCGGAGAAGGTCATTCTGCTTTTCTTCTGGGAGCTTGTTCCAGATGTGCGGCGCGTTAAAACTGAACGCTGCTCCTCCATGTTTTAGTTTAGACTCTGGGGACAGAAAGCAGAGACGTCCCAGCAAGCTGAGGACGTCTGGACGGTTCAACTGTGACCACAGAGAGACAAAACAAAGACACAAACACGACATGAAGACTTCAACACATTTCCATACATGTGCTCTGTCTGGTTCTCTGATCTGAATTCACCCTCAATGTTTGTATTTTATCGATTATTGGGAGAGGCGGTGGACTAGTGGCAGAAACTTGGACTATGGGCAGAAAAGATCTCTGGTTCGACTCCACGGAGAAACAACAAAAAGACGAACCTGGATTGATCTGTCCAAAAATCCAAGAGGATTCTCCCTACCCTGTCTAGTGCCCCTGAGCAAGGCACCTTACTCCCCCAACATCTGCTCCCCGGGCGCCGTACATGGCTGCACGCTGCTCTGTGTGTCCTGCACCAGATGGGTTAAAAGCAGAGGTTACATTTCCCTCCTTGCATGAGTGTGCTTGTGCATGTCTGTGCATGTGTTTGGGACAAATAAATGTATCTTAATCTACATTTACTGACTGTTTTATTCATTTAATAATGTTTTGCTTTTGTTTTTATTCAGTCAGTCAGTGGTTGGACGAGCTCTGTGTCTGTGTCACTGTGTCAGACAGTCTGATCTCCTGCTGATCACGTGAAGAACGAGTCTCATGTCCATCACACACATGCAGCTGAAGATCTGCTCAGTGTTGGCACCTCCTCCTCCTGAAGGAGTCAGAGGAGGAGCTCTGCTGACCCCCTGTGGTGAAAACACAACACAACCCGCAGTGATTCATACAAACTGCATCGATTTACATTATTATTACAACTGATAATGATTTCTTTAACAATCAACTGATTATTTTACGTATAGAATTGTTTTAAAAGAACATTTATCACTTTTCCCTGAAGCCGAAGTGAACCGTTGGATTCAACGTAGAAAACTGTGAAACTATAAATATTGAATTCATCTATGTATCTATCAGTCAGCAAAGTATTAATAATAACAATAATCATAATTTTTTAAATGATAAACACTCGGGAAGTAACAAAAGTTTTCACCTGTGGAGAATCCATCAGGTGATGTGAGATCCACATTGAACCACTAGATGGAGACAAATCATCTGAATATCTGAACATACGTGTGTAAAAATTCCTCTACTTTATTATTTAATTATTTTCCATTCAATACAATTTATTCATATATTTATACTTTACTCACTTTCTATAAATCTATTCTCTCTTTGTATTTTATTCTTTTATTCTCCTTTATGTGAGTCTCTGTCTCTTTGGGACTCGAACAGGTGATAGTGGTCCTGCTCTTTTATGCCCGTGTATGTGTGTGTGTGTGTGCGTGAGTGTGTGTGTGTGTGTGTGTGTGTGTGTGTGTGTGTGTGATTGTGTGTGTGTGTCGTTAGTATAAATTAAAGTTATTAAGTCAAATTTTTATTTCCATTTGACGCTCAGTCATTCACTGGTCCCCGCAGCTGTCAATCACGTGTGTCTCTAGCCCCGCCCCCAGCGCAGACACACCCATTTCCTCACCGGCGGTTTTTTCTTGTTAATTATCTGCGCGTGCACGGAGGTGAGGCTGCTCCGCTTGTGCACGTGCCAGAGGATGTGACAAGTGGAATACCCTCATAGGTGTGTGTGTGTGTGTGTGTGTGTGTGTGTGTGTGTGTGTGTGTGTGTGTGTGTGTGTGTGTGTGTGTGTGTGTGTGTGTGTGTGTGTGCATGAGTGTGCGTGCGTGGTCCTTTGCATTTCCACCTAGGGGGCGTGTGCGCGCTGCAGCCTCCCTGCAGCCCCGTGCATGTGCGTGCATGCGCGCTGCAGCAGCTCGTCCTGCTCCTCATTCAATCACCTCCTCTTTTGCTCTCCTCCCACAGGATGAGGAGGTGTGCACGCGGGTCTGCAGCAGCCGTCACGGTCGCGAGTGGGGTAATTTCTCAGTGAGCGTGCGTGATCGTGCACGCGCCTGCCCTCCCCTCCCTGCTCCTCCTCGGCGTGGAGGTGCGCGGCCGCTGAGGCTGTGTCGCTGCGGCACTGGACGCATCCACACGGGCATGTTCACCGGTGAAGCCTCGGGACGTGCACGCGGAGGGACATAAACATCTGCCGTCGACCTGCCCATCGGGCACGCGCGCTGCGGAGACATGTCCAACTCAAACAAAAGCAAGAAGGACAAAGAAATCCTGGCGGAGTATGAGAGTCAGGTCAAAGGTAAGAGCTGCAGCCAGTGTCACACCCACCCGCTCTCTCTCACACACACACACAAACACACACACACACAGACACACACCTGTCTGCCTCATGCACATGTACAGGATCCAGCCCAGGGCGTGTGTGTGTGTGTGTGTGTGTGTGTGTGTGTGTGTGTGTGTGTGTGTGTGTGTGTGTGTGTGTGTGTGTGTGTGTGTGTGTGTGTGTGTGTGTGTGTGTGTGTGTGTGTGTGTATGTGAGAGCTGACACCTCACCATGAGACGTCAGGATTTCTGGGTTCATCCTGAGTGCTGCATGGCGCCTCAGGGTGGAGGATGGGTTTTGTAGGTGTGTGTGTGTCTGTGCGTGCGTGTGTGTGTGTGTGTGTGTGTGTGTAGCAGTGTGTGAGTTCTGCAGAACCTCTTGATCTATTTCATCCAAATGTGAGTGTGTTTGAGCAGGTTTTACACTCAGACCCGGGGCGAGTGTGTCCTCGTCTTGGAGTCTTTCTATTGGTATTCCTGTACTGCTGTGACTGCAGCAGTGTGTGTGTGTCTCTCTCTCTCTCTCTGTGTGTGTGTGTGTGTCTGTGTGTGTCTGTGTGTGTGTCTGTGGTCCCTATGGATCACCTGCTGTCCTGCTGCTAAACTGGTGACATGTTAAGGTGATGATGATGAAGATGATGACAACATCAGTCCTGAAATAGTGGTTGCCATGACCGTGGGACCACCCTCTCTCCTCCTCTTCCTCCTCCCCTCACCATGGTTACCACCATCCCTGCTTGACGGACCAGTGAAATGACCTTTGGTGAAAACTCTAACGGCCTCGTTCTCTCTTAACCGGCGGTGAAGCAGGATGTTGTGGAGCACCTGCTTCTTCACCTGCTGTTCAGCTGACACGGTTCAAAATGTCCGACCTTTGGTTGCGGACACCTGCCGCTGCGGTCGGACGCAACCTTCTCTCTTTCTGTTCCACCTCTCGTCCGTCCCCGTCTCTATTTGTTCAGCTCTTCCCCGTGCAGCCGTCAGCTCGCTCTCACCACATGGCTCTTCACACTATTCACTTGTCACCCACGCCCACGACGCCACCGCCGCCACCGCCGGCACGGCCATCGCTCTCAGCTTCTGAAAGGAGCCTTTAAATCCACTGTGGAAACGTGTGTTTGCTCCCCTCTTCCTCTCCTCCTTCCTCTCCTCCTCTCATTCTTCATTTCCCCCTGTCAGCGTGACACAAACACACACTTGAACGCACAATGAATCAACGCAGACTTTGAGAGATTAAATTTAATGGAGAGTAGTGGAGAGCATTACAGCCCCTAAATGAGGAGTGTATTGTTTGTGTTTGTGAGTGTGTGTGTGTGTGGCCCTTGCTCTGGCGTCCTGCCAGACCCCACTCGGGGATGCCCCGCTTTGTAATGACCGCTGACGATAAAGCCCCCACGCCGCCCCCCCCCAGGCCGCCCCGCCGCTCTCTGCGTCCCTGTCGCCTCCCCCCCCCACAGCCAAACGTATAGATCCACTCCTGTAACTATGTGCTTTCCAAGTCTGCCTCCCTGCTCTGGCTCCTGATTGGTCGATGCAGGGAGGTGGTGTGTAATGTATACACAGGAGGTGGCCGCCGCTCCCTCACGAGGAGGTGGGGTCTGCTCGCTGAGGTGAGGGGAGCCGTTTGGAAAGGTGGCGTTATCATTAAGCTCAGCGCTGACGCTACATATTTGTGTGCTTGATAACGCTCTGGTTGAAGTTGCGGTGTGCGTGCGCTGCTCCCTCCTGGTGTGGTGGACTGTCACCTCGCCAGCGTGTGACACCTCCTCCTCCTCCTCCTCCTCCTCCTCCTCCTCCTCCTCCTCCTCCTCCTCCTCCTCCTCCTCCTCCTCCTCCTCCTCCTCCTCCTCCTCCTCCTCCTCAGAGAGATGAGAATCGTCTTAATGAGAAAATGCAAATGATGAGGGGAGAAGGAGAGCGAGCTGCAGGAGCAGAGGAGAGACAGACGCCAGGCAGAGATGAAGTGCTTCCTCCTCCTGCTGCTGCTGCGGTGGCGTCTGCAGCTCCTGTGTTTCTGCCTGCGTGTGCATGCAGGTGATTAGTGACCTCACATCTGAATACCTGCAGGACGGAGAGGAGGATGAACAGGAAGGAGGGATGGAGAGATGGAAGTAGAGAAGGGGGGATGGAGGGATGGAGTTGCAGGAACATGAAGTGACTCTTTGCTGAGTAAATGTTCTGGAGCGCCGACTCGAAGGCCGCGAACAGTGTGTGTGTGTGTCTCCATTTGTTAATGATGATCCAGCAGTACTTTACCCCTGTGTCCTTGAACCTGGTCGTTATGGTAACGGCCAGCTTCCAAATCTTGTGACATCACAGCAACAAACAGGACATGAATCAGTGAATAGATGATGTCATATTTTTGATTTACAAACGTTCCTTTTGCAAATGTTTGACTAATCCAGTGAGATTTGTATGTGTTTAAACTGAATAAACGGATCAATAAACTAATATCCAGATACAAAATTTTAGAAATGTGTCCGTGTCCCATCTGCTAACATGGTGGAGGCGGGGTCAATGACCTGCAGCCAGCCACCAGAAGCTTGGTCTTTTTAGGAGCCGTCCTGTCGTCCATCTTTTCATTATGATTGATTATTAATTGATTTATTTACAATTTGTGATAGAAACAACTCTTCCTCACTCGTCTCATCAACCGTCCAGCTTCCTACTCACACAAACCCTCGTCTCTAATGAGGGTGAAACACAGTCGAGCTTTAAACGAGGATAATTAATGAGTCACATGATCAATCAGCAGCTGGAGGTGAGCGCTCCCTCGGCAGGATCCTCAGGACGGATGGAAGTCGACCTTCTGACGTTGGGTTCAATTAATTTCACTCTTTACCTTCTTGACTTCATTGATAAACGGTTTCTCAAATGTCATTATGTGTAAATCGTGGATTACAAGTCCAAGGTCGTGTCTTCAAATCGTCTTCTACGTGATGAACAGTCCAAATGTCTTCAGTCGTAAGTTCAGCAACAAATCTGCTCAACCATGGAACCAAAGATGAGTTGAATCATTGTCTTACTTATTGTCTGTGAAGCTGCAGCTCGGTGGTTTGGATCAAGTAGTTTCTGTACAGTTCACATCTTCTGCAGCTCAGAATATTTTCCGGTTGGGTCTACATGTATCCAGTTAATTTATTTAATCTTAATCAAAGTAGCTACAACTGTAAACTGTTGTATTTGTACACTTTGCTCAACCAAGTTATTAAAAAGGTGCTTAAAATAAAAATAAAGACAGATTTGCAGGTGATGCAGGGTCTTTACTTCCTGTGGGAATTTTTTTATTAAAATCTCAATTATGATTGGAAAAAGATCAAACTACAAGGAGGCTGTTTTAATTTGAGATGAACTCTTCAGTCAGACGAGCACGGATGGACACAGAGATGATTTATAGGGTGACAGGATTTTTGATAAACCACCTCAGACCAGATCCGTGTGCACGTGACAACCAATGAATCTCATTTACACAGTGAACGTCCAGATTGAAATCAGTGCTGATGATGTTTAAAGCAGTCAAAAGTAAATTGATGCAGGATATTTGTTTGCGTCGTCCTCTTCACTGGCTTCAAGCTTTGACCTTCACTGGTGCGTGACCTGAACGCTTTGTCTGCTCCTGTGGAAGCTCCTCAGATGGAATCAGTCCAGAGATTCTCTCCAGACAAACGCTTCACGCTCGGCGAGCTCTTTCTCCGCCGGTTCTCTTTCCCTGTGTCAGAGTTTTCCCGACTCCTTGTGACTGCAGCTCTGATCAAACGGGCCGAGGCTCCTCGTCGTGGGTGTTACGAGGACGCACGAGGAGCTTTCTGAGGCGGAGAGGCGTTTCAGACTTCAAAAGGTGAAAACGCGGCGGATTTCCTCCTTTCACTTCCAATTGACTGTGATCCAAGCAGAGGAGTTTCATTGATATAATCTCAGCCGCTCTGTGGATCAGCTGGAATCCTCGTCCGGCTCTGCAGAGTCAAACCTCGTTCTCTTTCTCCTTCACACTCTGAGCTGCTGCTGCCGACAGTCATTCCCATTAGCAGTTAATCTGATTAGGTTCTTGACTAATGGATTTATTGTGGTTTATATATCGACTGAAACATCCAAATCAAAATACTTGACGAGCAAATCACTCAACTTGTTTTGCTGAGACTTTACTCAAAGTAAATTATGGGAGAGATTTTTTATTTACGATTAAACAAACGTAAAACCGACATTTAATCCTCAGCTTTAAGGTTTTTTATCCTACAAAACCCCAAAAGCACTGTTTTCCCACGAGACCTCAAACTCACCTTTAGGTTGTTGAAGTTAATTTTACAGTAGTGAGCAAATTACGTGAAGTTGGGACGGGAATATTTCACAATTCTGAGACATTTGAGAAAATAATTTGAAATGGTCATTAGTTTCCACGCCAATCGTCCGGCTTCTTTAACTTAAGATGGTAAACTTGATGTGTCTCATGACAGCTGTCGTACAGTTTGATGACAACCTCAGATTTAGTACGAGCGTGTTTTTCTATTTTCTAAAGATCATATTTACAAAATGTTTCACACAGAAAATGAGTGGCAGGTGAATCCAAAACCACAACCAGATTCTACAGCTGTGATTCTACTGGAAACTTGTTTTCTCTCCACTGAGGATTTTAACTGAACAAATGATTTAATCTGCGTCTCAGCAGCAGCTCGGTCCCACTGAACATTTTATGTAAAGAGGAAGTGAAGTTTAAACATTTACTCTCTTTGATGCCGAGTCTGAAATCCCCACAGACGAATGAACAGATTCACAAGGAAAAGACCTAAAAAGTTTACGCAGCTGCACAGAGCATCGCTCCTTCACTGCATCACAAACACACTGCTGAGAATTTCTGCTCTGTATCACATCACAATAAATATCAGGTACGTTTGATGTTAAACAAACAGCAAGAAAACATCAGGCGATGAAGCTGAAGCTTGAAAATTAGTTTAAGAGGCAAGAAAGTCGTTCAGTTGAGCTTTCAAATGTAATCATGTTCAGAAGATGAGAGTTAAAGCAAATAAATTCTTAGATTAAATTAAACAATTGACAGTGATGATGTTGTCTGAGTCCTGAAACCATGAGAACCTGCTGGGATTTGTGGCCCTTTCCACTGAGGCCACTGGTTTCTATGACGACTCAGATCAGCTCACGATGGAGAAGCTGATATCTGAGGCAAAGGAAAGTGTTTCAAATCAGAGACGTGAGATGGCAGCCATTTTAAATTAGTAAGATATCGACAGCATAACGACACAGAGGACACACACTCTCTCACACACACACACACACACAGACACACACTCACACAGTAACAGAGTTTCATAGACTTGTCGGTACCAAAGGCCATGGTAGTTCCTGTAGAAATCTATGAAGCGTGTCCGGCAAACTGTGTGTGTGCTTGTGCGTGTGTGTGTGCGTGTGCGAGTGTGTGAGATATCGATGCAGCAGATTCGAGCTCTCGTCTTCACCTTCCTCATCACATGGTTCACACACAGTGTGTGGTTGCCAAGACAACAGGTAGTGGAGTGGATAGAGCCCCCAAGGGGATTGGTGTGTCTGTCTTTGTGTGTGTGTGTGTGTGTTTCTGTGTGTGTTTGTGTGTGTGAGAGAGAGAGAGGTGGAGTTGTCATTGTGTATTCTGTGCTCGCTCTCCCCCTCTCTCCCTGCTGCAGATAGATTCGACTCTGAAACAGCACAAGCGCAGCCATGCATTACCATGCTGACTGTTGGACTGACTCAAGGAGTGTGTGTGTGTGTGTGTATCTGTGTGTAGATGTGTGTGTTAATGCGGTCAGACGATGTCGTCCAAGGTGACTCCTCAGAGAAAAATGGTCAGTTTGTCTTCATCAGCAATTTTTTAAAGAACAGAGAGACGGTGAAAGTGAAGTGAGGAAGAAGAGGAGTGATTTATCTCAGTGCCTATCTCTCCACTATCACTCTCATGGTCCCTGGAGGACGAATCCCACAGACTCTGCTGATCCTCTAGCGCCACCAGGTGGTTGGCATTTGGGCGTTTGGGGGAAATGTATCGCCATTGAAATGATTGGACGCAGCAGAGTAACGTGTAAGAAGGTTGATGACACAGGATGTCGCACCTTGTTCAGCTCTATGAGACATTCTGAGATTTGTGAATATGGGCTTTACCAAAACATTTGAGGATTGATTGATTGAAGGTGGACAGACTTCGGAGGGTGTGGTCATCTGTAGACGTACTCGCAGCCAATAACGTCGTCTGAAACATCTGAGCCAATGAAGGAATCCGCGGGGAAACAGCTCAACAAATAGGAAGATGTTGAGAATATGACTCAACTTGATTTTTAACATCAGGAAACATTTGCCTCAGGGCTTTATGATCTCAGTCGAAACAGCCTGATGTTCATTTAGTAAATTGCATTTAATTTAACCATAAAGCTTTGTAAACATTTGGGGATGTTGATCTGCGTTTGCTCCAAATATTAAGTTTGCTCTCATCGGTTAAATCCCCAGGAAGCTCCCAGCTGCACCTGTGCAGAGTGCTTCCTGTGCTGGTTCCACACACACACGGGCAAAACGAATTTCAAGGTCAGGAAGAAGCCGAAAGGTCAAAGCGCTGGTTGTTGCTGCACCGCCATGAAAAATGTTGCCTGTGAGCTTTTACTGTTTTTTCACTGCACGACAACAAGAAGATGATGGAACCAAATCGAAGCAATGACGGATTATCTGATGCGTCTGTTTGGGTGAAATGAAAAATCAATAGACGTCATGCATCACGAGGCAGAAAGACGAACGCACAATGAGCACAGTCGCCCTTCGAAAGCGTATTCTAGTAACTCTGCTGCAGTGGATCAAACGAACAACATCCGTGTGTGTCTGTGTGTGTGTAGATGTGCGGACACAGTTGGTGGAGCAGCAGCGTTGCCTGGAGCAGCAGACGGAGATGCGGGTCCAGCTGCTCCAGGACCTGCAGGACTTCTTCAGGAAAAAGTCCGAGATCGAGACGGAATATTCCCGAAACCTGGAGAAGCTCGCCGAGCGGTTCATGGCGAAGACACGCAGCACGAAAGATCATCAGCAATACAAGTAGGACTCTGCATGTGTGTGTCTGTGTGTGTTGATCTTGTGTGTGTTTGTGCCTTTGCTTGGTTTTAAATGATCCATTGCTCCGTCTCGCTTTCAGAAAAGACCAAAATCTGCTTTCACCGGTCAACTGCTGGTACCTGCTGCTGAACCAGGTTTGTGTCTGCCTTCGACTCTTTCACAACGCGAACCTGAGACGTTCCTCACTCCGTTTGTCTCTTTCTCTCCAGGTGAGGAGAGAGAGTAAGGACCACGCCACGCTCAGCGACCTCTACCTGAACAACGTCATCACACGCCTCACTCACATCAGCGAGGACTCGGCCCGCCTGCTGAAGAGGGTGAGAGAGACGTGTTTATCCAAAGATTCTTCTGTCATCGTCCTGCTGACGCAAACACTCACTACACCTTCTTTCTACTTGTGATACTTGAACTTCATTTCACTGCGATGAGCTCCACGACTCCATGAAGAAGCTGCGTCTGTTTTCATATTGTTTCCACGTCTTGTTCTGAGTTAAGAATCCGTTTGCAGTCACTTTAAGAGACGGACTGAGCACTTCTCCCTCCGCCGGGCGTCAGGGTGGAGAAACACCCGTGATCCATCAGGACGGCCCCGCGGCTCCACATAAATAAATGGACCTGACCACACACACAAACAAATTAATTCATAAATGAAACGAGGAAATTAAGCCGCGTTCCGCCGCCTGCGCTCGGAACGAATGTCACTCTCATGCATTAAACAGCAGAGCGGTCGGCAGGAAGGAGTTATGTGGCAGCCCGGTGCCACATTAATATTACATTATGCCAAAATGACAGAGGAATTCCAGGATGAATGAATCGCACAGCGCCTGCAGAGGAAACATCAGCTGAGCCCGTCGCCATGGCCACGCAGTCGTCCGCCTTCCTTCCTGTTGTCGGTGTTCCGAGGGGC
The DNA here is from genome assembly GCF_963576545.1 of Limanda limanda. NCBI lineage: Eukaryota > Metazoa > Chordata > Actinopteri > Pleuronectiformes > Pleuronectidae > Limanda > Limanda limanda. The sequence goes on along the minus strand of NC_083636.1, from coordinate 21,349,055 downwards.
TGCGGCGCAGTGACGGGGTCGTTCTGTTTATAGCTCCCGGCCGCCACTGCACTTTAGTCAACATGAATAAAAGAGGAGCCGGAAGATGAATAATGAACACATGGAGCTAAAGTTGGAGGCGGTGCCGCGCGTGCACGTGTGTTTAATTTGCTAAACTGTGAGGAGGCTCAGCGGAGCTCAGGGGAATACGGCCTTTACTTTGCATTAGAATCAACTCTTCTACTTAAAGACGCTGTTTGAAGGAGCAGAGCACTGGTGGAAAGTAAAGTGCATTTACTCAAGTGCTTCACTTAAGCATTATACTATGATTTATACCACGATTCTTCCTTTAACCGGATATAATCAATTAGTTGATGTTGGAGATGAACCTGCAGAGCTCAGTGTTCATCTGTGTGACTGTAAATACAAAATGGACGACATGACAGATTCTGAAAGTGAAGTTAAAATAAGGATCTTTACCTCGTGTGTGTGTGTGTTCACATGTTTCTCCTCCTTGTGTCTTTCAGAGCAAAGAGATCATCTTTCAGCTTCAGGAAGATCTCATGAAGCTCCTGAACGAGCTTTACACAGTAAGTGGCTGAATTCTACTGACCTGCAAAAAGAGAGAAAGAAAACCTTCCTGCAGGATTTGTTTAAAACCAGCTCAAATGTCCTCATATCCAGTTTTTAAAAACGCTACAGACATTATTAACATCCTATCTGCAGGGTTTCCTTTGGGGGCTTTAATAAAAAAACATTGGCAGATGAGAGTAGATTCTTGGCGACTCTTTGTTTTCATCCACAACACGACACTGTTCCCCAGAGAAAATGTCTGTGAGCGTCTGTTCATGTGCGACTTGAAGACTTTAGTTTTCATAGCTGTTAAAATCCTTGCAGGAGAAAGTGTCAGATCTCTGGTCGTCATGTGTCGAGTTTAACCTTAAAAGCTTCTCGTCCAAACACTGGAAATCAGATGACTCTGGACCTGGTGACCTTGATGAATAGAAACCGTGGATCCAGACGGAGCTGGAATCCTGTTCTGCAGTTATCTGTGTTAATGCGAGCTGCTGTTACCTAGGTGATGAAGACCTACCACATGTACAACTCGGAGACGGTGAACGCGGAGACCAAGCTGCGGGAGGCGGAGCGTCAGGAGGGCCGCGTGAAGGGCGTGACGGCGACGAGCGGAGGGGTGGAGCCTGTGTTCGGCCTGCGGATAGAGGAGCGCCACCAGAGACGCAACGCCGCGCGCAAGATGGAGAAGATGAGAGAGAAGGTACGAGATCGGTTCCATCACCCGCGTGACACGTGTTCTGTAAAGGTTCTGCTGCAGTGAACGATCATGTTTTCTGTTTCTTTCTCCATCAGAGGAAGGCAAAGTACTCGGAGAACAAACTGAAGGCTCTTAAAGCGAGGAACGAGTACCTGCTGACTCTGGAGGCCACGAACGCCTCCGTGTTCAAGTATTACATCCACGACCTGCCGGACATCATAGACGTGAGTAGACGTGAAGCCAAGGCGTCTCCATGTCATATATCTACTGTATATGTTTTTATTAAATTTCAACATCTCCTCTTCCCTGCACCCAGTGTTGTGACCTAGGGTACCACTCCAGTCTGAGTCGGGCCCTGAAGACCTACCTATCAGCCGAGCTGAGCCTTGAGGCCTCCAGGAGGGCGGGGCTGGAGGTGCTAGAGGGCGCCGTCGAGGGCCTGGACCCCGCCCGCGACCGGCAGCGCCTGCTGGGCCTCTACCCCACCGCCTTCTGCCCCCCCCAGCGCTTCAGCTTCCAGGCCCACATGGGAGACGCAGTCAGTACTCCCAGTTTGTAAAAACATCTGGACGTTTAAGTTTCATTAATACGATTCTGTTAAGATTTGCATTTTATTTAGCTTTCACTGAAACGCTCAGATTGTTACAGAAAGTCTCGGAACAGTTTCTGATCTGGAGTTAGTTTCCTCTGACGGTCTCGTTGTGGTCTCACTTCCTGTCAGGTGACCCATATCGCCTCCCAGCCTCAGGTCCAGGCCGAGCTCTCCCTCCGTCTCACTCAGCTCCAGACCCGCCTGGCGTCGCTGAAGATCGAGAATGAAGAGGTGAGACGCACGATCCAACTGGAGGGGGGGGGGACCTGGACATGATGACAGTCCGTCACTCAAAAATATAACAACACAAAATATACAGATGCACAAATATCATGTACTGCCTCTATACGTTCAGCTTCTGTAACTCTGTCCTCTAGTTATTGACATATTTATCTCAGCAGCTAAAAGCTTCTCTCATGATGAATTAACATGTTTTTTTCTCACTGTAACAAACTCAACACAGTTATTAGTGATTCATACACTTTTTAATGAGGTGATAATGGAACAGATGTTGCCTCCAAAAATAACCCCGGGACCGTCTGAAGGCGACGAGCTGCTGCGGCCTCTCGTGTTGTCAGCAGCTGTCCGCTCACCTCGAAGGGCAGAGAGCCGCTGAAGGAGTCTGTATCACTGAGCTGCATCTGCACGTCTCAGCAGCACAGACACACACACACACACACACACACACACACACACGTAAACACACCCTGATTATTGCACACAAACATTTTTATAGCTGATATCTTTACCAATCTCACAAGCGCACTGTGCCTGTGTCGTACACACACACAATGTGGAGCAGTTGTGCTCGAGCGCTCACACTCTCCATCAAACATTTAGGAAAATGAAACGCCACCGTGAAACAATTACGAATCCATAATTCATATCTCGTGATCCGTGAAGCCGCAGTGAAGGAAATCATTTTAGTTTTTGGTTCACAAAGTCGACACAGGAACAGCAGAGAACACAACTGAGACCCAGTGATGTTGTAAAGTGGGAAAACAGGTTGATGTGCAGCTCAGGAAGTTTTATCAAACCTAAAGTTCCCAAAGTGAAAGCGTTTCTTGTCCATGACTCCTGCAGTGATGTTTGAGAGTTCTGGATGTGACGCTCAGACTGAGACCAGATCTTTACTGATCATAATGATGTTTAAACCTGGAGGAATTACCACAAAGTGACACAAAACTGTAAAAAAAAAAAAAAAAAAAAGGCAAAGTGAGATTCTTCCCTTTTTTGACTCCGTTGTCTCCCCCCCCCAGGTGAAGAAGACCTGGGGTGCGACCCTGACGACGCTGCAGGACGTGACGGTGCTGGACAACTACGACGTCTCCCAGAGCTTCACCCACAGCCCGTCCTCCGAGTCGGTCAAGTCCAGCGTGTCGGACGGTTACTTGAACAAGCCGAGTCTGGCCAAGAGACGGGCCAACCATCAGGAGACGGAGCTCTTCTACTTCAACGTGAGAGCAGCGACAAATTCAAGCAGACTTAAAAACAGCCGAACACACACTGAACCTAACGTCTCTGTTTTTATTCTTCAATCCTCAGAAGTTCCGCGAGTATCTGGAAGGAAGTAATCTCATTTCCAAACTCCAGGCCAAACACGACATCCTGAAGAAAGCTTTAGCAGAAGGTGAGACCACCCAACCATCTTCATCATCATCTTCATCATTATCATCGTCATCATCTGTGACCTTTTAAAACGTCTCCTGTCTGTTTCTCCCCCTGCAGGTTATAAATCTGATCTGCTAACTACAAGGTGAACTCTCATTACACGCCTTCTCCTCACGCTAATGATAACTCTTATTTCCCATCATGCAACTGTGAAACTGAGGCTCTCTCTCTTCTCTTGTGTCTGTTACAGTCGTGGGCGTAAGAACTCTCACAGCAAACACCAGGTAGAGCGACTCCCTCACTTCGCACAATCCAGGAGTTAAACTGAAGAAGAATCTGAATTAAATAAATAAATAAACAGTCACTAACATGAGTTGTGTTTCTAGGACTCAACCAAAGCCATACCCCTGCTGGTGGAGAGCTGCATCCGCTACATCAATCTACACGGTGGGTTTTAATCATTTATATATTGATATATATACTGTTTATTCTAGTAGTTTCACCAGCTACTCAAGTACTCAAGGCTGTTCCCAACAGGCCTCCAGCATCAGGGGATATTCCGGGTGTCAGGATCTCAGGTGGAGGTCAACGATATCAAGAACTCCTTCGAAAGAGGTGAGAGGTCGCCTGAAGGTCACACGTTCAACAGCCTCATGTGGTTAAGCTCCCGGTTGACTGGCTCTGTCTCTCGCTCAGGTAACGACCCGCTGATCGACGAGGAGAGCAACCATGACATCAACTCTGTGGCCGGAGTGTTGAAGCTCTACTTCAGGGGTCTGGAGAACCCGCTGTTCCCCAAGGAAAGATTCAACGACCTCATCTCCTGCGTCCGTGAGTACAGTCGTCTTTTTACTGTTGAGACTTGAGCTGCTTTCAGACCTGCACTGAACTCTGGGTATTTTCCCGAAATTCTCCAGAGGGGCAGTGTGTAAGAAAGAAGTCCGTTGCTCTAGATATTTTACGTTTTCCTGCCAGTCCTGTAGTAAAATGAGAAAACAACAGGACATGTTGATGTTTCTGAAACTGGAAGAACTCAAATATCTCAGGATGAAGAAGAGGAGCCGTACACGTAGAAGACGAAGACGTCAACTTGGATAGTCGAGGAGTAACAGAGCTTTTGGTGATGAGGGCCGACGCCGGTGTGGATGAGCTGTATTGCCAGAATGTTCCCACATGTTCCTGTTGGTTGTGAACGAGTCGGACCCGACAACCTGCTGCTTCAGAGGACCAACACCAACTCTGGAGAAAGTCGGGAGCAAATCTTCCAGAGTTGATGAGTCTGAAAACAGCTTTTCTGTGATGTGATCTGGAGAATTTACTTCCATCTGCACACGAGCTGCTGTTGAGCTCAGAGCGACTCTCTCTCTTTCTCTCTCCGTCTTCAGCTCCCACACTCGCTTCCCCTCTCACTTCCTTTGTCTTTGTGTCTCATTATTGTCCCTTTGTCTTTCTGAAACTCATCCCCTCCTCAGCAGAGATACGGAGCCGGCGGCGGCTCTCCCTGCGGCGCTGGAGTCTCACTGTGTTTTTGTTCTGCTGCAGGAATAGAAAACCTTTACGAGAGAGCGCAGTGCGTCCGCAAGATCCTGCTGGGCGTCCCGAGGGCGACTCTGGTGGTGATGCGTTACCTGTTCGCCTTCCTCAACCAGTGAGTATCACAACCAGCCACTTCACGGTTAATGGCCATCGCTCATTTCTTTCCATTTTCCCCGAGTTCCCACGTGGCGTGAAAGCCGATGATATGTGGAAGAGGCTGTAGAGCTCTTTTACTGTGAAGGGGCGAAGGTTTGCTCACTTACAACAAGTGGAGATGATAAACTGGAGCTCGTTGAGGCTCCGCAGCCTCTCGGATGAGAACAGGCTGAGAGATCAGGTGGGAGGGAGGCGTGGGGTGTGATTTGCAGGTGTGAAGCATCAGCTGAATTTATTGATGCGTTTATTAGCAAGGCCACGAGGTGCGTTCAGCGCCGGTGTTGTTCAGCTGGGAGCCGCGCTGTCAGCGAGAGGGAGGATCTTTTTATTCCCATTGATACTTAACTTCCTGTGGGAGCTGGAAACAACAACATCCTGGAAACACAACCACAGACACTGAAACAAGATTTAAAACAGTTTAATATCCAAACACCGATGAGCTGTTAGGAGATGTAAGAACGCTCTAACCCTTGATTTCCCTTTCCCCTCAGTCTTTCCCAGTACAGCGATGAGAACATGATGGACGCTGGGAACCTGGCCATCGTGTTTGGCCCCACCCTCCTGCCCACGCCGGACACGCTGGACCAGGTGGCGTGTCAGGCGCACGTGAACGAGGTCGTCAAAACGGTCATCCTGCACCACGACAACATCTTCCCCGACACCAAGGACCTGCCCGGACCGGTGTACGAGAAGTGCATGACTGGAGACCAGTACTGGTGAGACCCACAGACCAGTTCACCCATACGCTTTTATATACAGTCGAATTCAAATCTCATTTTAGTGCATTAACCAAAATGTCTGCTCTTGTTACGTCTTAAAGGGACTCTTACCTTTGTTGCATTTGAGAATTACAGCACATTCAAATCATCCCGCCCTCCTCCAATGCCCCACCCCCTCGTTCCCATCCGCGGTGTTTTTTTGAAGAAACTTTATTTACAAGCAGACTTACAAGCTACTGCCTCCGCGCACGCACGTGAGTTTTTGTTTACCAAAGCAATGGATTCGGTAAGTTATATACATTTACATTCACATGCCTTGATGACGCGGGCCCGAATGCGCCACAAGAAGCAGACGGAAAACCTGCATGTCCATGCAGCAAACAGACAGGTCTGTCGGCCAATAAGGTCCTTCGGTCCGAAGAATTTTATTGGTTGAAGTTTTCACTAAATATTATGAGAGTGAAATAATTGTTTGTTTTTACTCCTGGTGGGTCTGTCTTGCATTTTAGAGTGTCATTACCTTATTAATACCATTTTAACCTTATCCAAAAAAAGTGTAAAAATGCAACAAAGGTGAGAGTCCCTTTAAACTAAACTCACATTCTGCTGAAGACGTTTCATTAACAGTCTCTGATCTCAGCAGCGTCTCCTCCTCCTCCTCCCCCCCTTTGTTTCCACACTGAATGGATGAATGAAGGAATGAACAGAATCTCTCTCTTCTCCCCCCCCCCCCCAGCGAGAGTCCATTCAGCGAGCCGGGAGCGCTGGAGGAGGCCGAGCCCGACGCCGGCACCGAGACCGCGACCAGCGACGAGGGTACGCCTGACCTTTGACCTTCACACCATCGCCCACGCTCTCCCATCCCGCTGTCTCCTGGTGGGGAGAGGTTGCCAAGGCAACAGCAGCCATGGAGACACACACCCCCAACCACCACCACCACTCTCTCTCCCTCCATCGCTCCTTCAGTGGCTTCTCCCCCCCTCCCTCCTCTCCTCTCTCCTCCTCTCATCTCCTTTCCTCTCGCCATTTGATTTACCAGAATAGACTTTATTTGCCGCCCTCCTCTGATTGGTCGGGCCGTGGGAGGAACAAAGCCCTCAGAGACTGCTGATTGACAGGTTCAGGTTCACCTCTATGTTCACGTCCCTTATCTTTTGTCATCCCCCCTCTCTCTCTCTCTCTCCCGGCAGAGGGCGAGGGCGTGGAGGCGGTGGCGAGGTTCGACTACACGGGCCGCTCGGGCCGCGAGCTCTCCTTCAAGAAGGGAGCGTCCCTGCAGCTCTTCCAGCGGGCGTCACATGACTGGTGGGAGGGGCGGCTCAACGGGAACCTCGGCCTGGTGCCTCATCAGTACATCGTGCTGAAGGACAGGCGAGTGCACGGCCGAGGGGATCTGTACGGAAACATTTTTAATACATTTTCACTAAAGATCCTTTTATTGACACTGTGTGAAAGATGCAATTTTAAATAAACGAAACATTAATATATGTTTAAACTTTTTACCTACGCGTTGAAATTATTGATTATTTTTCTGCCCAGTTTTTGTTTTATTTTACACTGAAGTTCTATTGGAATTAAAACAGAAAATCAATGCAAAGACTTTGATAAATCATCGACTGTAACAAAGATGGATGTCATGACGCTCCCAAAATTGAAGCCCAAACATCTTGATCTCCACCTGGTGGTTGGCCGCAGTATAGGTCATAAGCCCTGCCTCCTCCATGTTAGCAGATGGGACATTGAAGAATTAAAAGTACACGTTAAACACATTTTTTTCAAAAGGTTTCCGCCTCCTTTGTGTTACTGATGCATTTTAAAATGTCGTCATCTGAGAATCTGGTGACGCCGTTATCTCTTTGTCACTGAAGCACAATGAATCATCGGATACGTTTTGCTCCGTGTGTAAATTGTGTTTTCACCATGAATCTAGATTCTCAGCTTCTCAGCGTTAGTGGCTGGTTCTGCTCAGTGATGGATCTGTGAGGACTTGATTTCCCTGCTCGACTTCACGTCCTGTTGATTAACAGACTTATTGGACTGAAGGAGTCACTGACCACAAGCTATCGATCATTTAATTGATGGTCGGCGTCTTGTGTTGCTTCGGCTCCTCTTGTTTCCACTCGTCTTGAATTCAGATTGCTTCTCTTTCGCCCTCAGGGCCGACGCCATGTCCGACTCGCTCAGTCAGAAGGCGGACAGCGACGGCGGCAGCAGCAGCACCGACGACAAGAGGTCCAGGAGCGAGCTGAGCTCCCCCACCGACATCCGACCTCCTGAGACCTACAACAGGTCTGTGATGTAAGACACCTTCCGCCATCTTGTTCTCTCACCTCTAAAAATACCTGAGAACTTCATCAGGCGGCTCTCGAAGCTGTTTCTCATGTGACTCGCGCTGAGTTTAGAGAACTAGGTATCAACAGGCTCCACTTAAAGTCCTGCATTCAAACAAGTGTTCTTTTTATTATAAGTAATAGAAGCTAAATCTCCTCAAGGTTTCAAATTTAAAGGTGTTATTTAGAAAAATTCATCATCTTCATCGTCCTTTTTTCACGTTCACCTCATTAATCCTGATTCATTCTGTTATTATGAATTAATATGCAGATTATCTTCTTGATTAATCATTTGATTGATTTATTACATTCTTCTTAATTATTAGATCATTTCTTTATTTATCGGCTCATGATCTCATGGTGTCTGCTCGTCCTGATCTCAGTCACAGGAGGAAGCGAACTGACGGTTTGTTCCGGCGTCCGCTCGGCCGCTCCAACGACAACCACGGGAACCTGGAGCGCAGCTCGCCGCCCGTGACGGGTCACTTCAGCCCCAGGGAGCTGCTGCTGGGGCGTGGTCAGGGCATGACCCCGCCCCTCGACAGCCCAGAGCGCCGCCGCCGCTCGGCCGCTGTGACCATGACCGTGAGCCGACATGATTCGCTGCGAAGGCCTGAGGACACGCCCATCCGGCGCTCGAGCAGCGGGCAACATGGCTTCAGTGACTCCCATCGGACCAGAGCACTGGACCCTGAGACACTGGCACAGGTACACACACACACACACACACACACACACACACACACACACACACACACACACACACACACACACACACACACACACACACACACACACACACACACACACACACACACACACACACACACACACACACACAAACACACACACTGTCATTAAAGAGACAACTTAAAGCTGCGTCAATCATTTTTTTATTATTTTATGCACCTAAATCAAATGGTCTCCTTGTCGTTTTGAATCCTCCTCTCTCCCGCTGCAGGACATCGAGGAGACGGTGACGGTGGCGCTGGGCGAGCTGCGGCAGCTGGAGCGGGGGGGCTGCCGGCCGGCGCCCGACGTGGTGCTGGACACTCTGGAGCAGGTGAAGAACGGCCCCATCACCACCTGCTCCTCCGAGTCTCCCAGCCCCCACAGCACCCCCAGCACCCCGGGCACACCTGGAACCCCCGGGACCCCCGGCACCCCGAGCCCCCTCAGTCCCCTGAGCCCCATGAGCCCGCTCCCCGGGCCCCCGCCTGGACCCCCCCGACCAGCCAACCCCTCCCCTGACGCCATGGGCTCCTTCAAGCCGGTGGCAGCCGCCCGCATGGGGGCTCCGCTGAGGCCCCCCGCCCTGAGGCCCAAGCCCATAGTCCCACCTAAGAGCAGCACCCCCCCTCTGCCCCCACCTCTGGACAAATCCTGCACCATGTGAGCCAAACCAGGCCGATAAGAGGCCGAATCAGGCCTACCCAGGCCAAAACTGGGCCAGAAGAGGAGATCAGGGTACTGCTTAATGTTTATAATCAACATGAGGGTAGAAAGGGTAGAAAGAAGAGAGGGATTTAATGTAGTAATAAAATATAATATATGAGCTATGATATGCCATGATATTTCTGTGTTGTCAGGTTGGTGTGTACTCTCTAGGTGTGTAGGAGTTTACTTTCTCCATGTATTGAAGCATTTATCAAAGGTTAGCTAAAGGGAGGAGCGTCCGAGGCCAGGGAGACGTGGGGGCTGTAGTCCAGCTCCAGTAAAATGTAGTTTCAGTGACGTGAATGTTGGCTGTGCTGTCATGACGATGAAGATGAAGAGCTGCTGTTTTTCTTTAACAAAAAAAAACAAACTATCCTGATTGGCTGCTGCATCTGTAGCGAGGGGACGAGGGGTCGGAGGACGAGGACGCAGGGGACAAGGACGCGGGGGGGGTGAGGCGACTCTGGTTCAACGGCGTCCGCCTGACGTCTGATTCTTATTTTTTTATGTTACGACTCGGTTCAGCTGCTACACTCACTTTCACCTCAAACCACGAAAACGCCTCTTGAGGTCGTCAGTGACACCAAACTCACGTAACTTCGCCAAACGTCCAGATATTTAATGAATGTTTCCTGTATTTAACGACTGTTCAGCCATTTAATGAATGTTCAGAGAGCTGCTGCGGCGACTCACCAAACTTTTTTAAAACAGCCTTCTTATGTTTCTCGGAGGGGAAGAAAAAAGAAAGCCCACGCCCGGACCCGAGCTTGAAACAGGGTGATGGTCGACTGGTGGAGGTTGGACTGAGCTTTTTTGGGACGGGGGTTGGAGTGTGGTGTTATTCTTGTTTGTGTGTCTGTGTGTGTGAGCGTGTGTGTGTGTGTGAGTCCTGCTTGCCTGCCCTTGTTCTGCTCCCTTGTTAAGTGCAGAAGCACTAGAATAGTGATAGACGATAGATAATTCATGCCTGCCCTGAGTGCCAGAACACCAAGTGCAAGTTTGGAAAACGAGTGCAAAGAAGCATGCCACTTCCTGTGTGTATTTGTGTGTGTGTGTGTGTCTGTGTGTGTCCAAACAATGGTTTACCTGCTTGTTAGACTAAAGTCACTAGTTAACCTTAAATTCACAATAAGCTAACAGGGTGGGGCTCCGTGTGTAAACGCCCAAAACAACACTTGAACAGCACACTGAATGTGGCCTCCAATCGGGCTGGTGATTCACATGAGACGTGACGAGTGTGTGTGTGTGCGTGTGTGTGTGCGAGTGTGTGTGTATGTGAAAGTGCCTTTTTTTTTTAATCCTTGTCTTTTTTGGGGAGTTGAATCCACTCACGCATGTCCTGAACCAAGAGCAGCAGCACTCCGAATGAAATAATCATTAAAGTGTTTAGTAGATTTACTGAATTATGACTTCTAGCATTAACTCATTGTGACATTGCACTTTGATGTATAGGGTTGTGTACTTGGCATGTAGCATCATCACATGTTGGTGCATTTTAACTCGACGCCGGGAGGTTTCTCTGAATGTGTTTGATAATTAAGGAAATGGTTTTTGTCCGTTAGTGTTGCTGTATTTGAAACCCGAGCTTCCTAGAGACGAGCTCATATAGCCAAATGGATTGTATCGACGTGTTGTATTTATATTATAAATAAAAGCTGAACAAATTAGCATTCAAGTCATCAACTGAACGAAACCTTTATTTAATGAAACGTCGCTGAATGTTTTGTTCCAACGCTCAATAAACCTCCAGTGTGTTCTGTACGCTAGTGGCTCCTTTTTGTCATCATACAAACACACGTGTGTACTTCCTGCATCGTTAATTCTGTCAAATAAGTTTTCATATCAGCAAACTACTGACACGTCTGTGAGAGACTCATATAGTTCCAACTCAAATTTTGGGTAAAACCAGTTCAACATATAGATAAATATTTGAACAGTGTCAGTCTATATAATAAATCAGTCAGGATTTAATATGGATTTCATCAATAGCCTCATACTGAAGTAACCCCTGAACCGATACTTTAATTTTCATGTTAAGTAATAAATCTTGAATATTTCAGGTTCAGATATTCAGTCGTCACAAAACTTTATTTAACTTTTGAATAGAAGCTTTTAAAACTGAGAAGTAAACATGTTAAAACAGTCAATGGTGCAAAATGAATAAAATCATAGAGAAATTTCAAATAAAGTTTTGACGACAAACTGTCCGGATCTAAGAGAGAAAACGAAATGTCTTTGGCAAAATGGAGATTCAAATCAACAAGAAGATTTTAAATCAAAGTGCTTCGATATTATTATTTAAGCAGGTTTCATTTGAGTTCATCGTCTTTTCCGACTTCCTGCTGCGTCTGCGTGGCGCTCAGCCCTTGGAGCCGGGCTTCAGGATGCTGAAGGGTTTCGAGTTCCGCAGCGAGCTGGAGATTTCCTGCAGGAAGGCGGCGATGTGCAGATCCTTCTCTGACTTCCTGCCGTCGAAGATGACGACCAGAGTGAAGTGCGGCTCGGGCCGCGTCAGGTAGTACGTGCTCAGGACTTTATCGTCGTAGAAGTGCACCACCTTGTCCAGAGTGTTGAGCTCGGCGGCGCGGTCTCCCATCATCATGATGACGTTCGGCCAGTGCGTGAGCGGCCGCTCTCCCGTCGGCAGGGACACCACGGCGGGGAACTGCTCCACGCCCTTCGGGGCTTCCCGGTACGAGTGCGGGTGGTGGTACCCGTGGCCCTGGAAGCTTTCTGAGCCACGGTTGTCAAACACCAGCGACACGTTGCTGGCGTCGTGTTTGCGGATGAAGGTGCTGATCTTTCCGTGGTAATCTGGCGTGGTGCGGGTCGTCAGGGCTCTCATGTCGGCGGGCACCGTCTGCCGGCTCAGGGCTTCGTGGAAGTAGAAGCTGAACTTTGCGAGCAGCGCCGCCTGGAAGCGCTGCAGCCACACGTACAGGTGCGGCGGCTGCACGGCCTTCTGGGACTGACCTCCGAACAGATGTTTGCGCGTCTCTTTCTGCCGCTGGAAGAGTTGACCCCAGGCCGTGAGCTTGGTGTTGGCGCCGTGGAGACTGAGCAGGGCCGGCAGGAAGTGCCACTCCGACACCTGAGCCTGGCAGCGCAGCAGCTGGGTCACGACGTCCACCTCCGTCTGGAAGCCCTCCTCCACACGGCCCAGGATGGGGTGGTGGAACCTGGAGGAAGAGGAGGATGGTCGTTAAACAAGAAAACAGAAGTGAAGATAGAAGCCGGCCTCATTCGTTGTGACCTGAAAACACACCTCTCTCTGCTGCCCCCCCCCCCCCCGATGGGAGCCTTTACCCTCCAGTGCACACAGTTAAATTAGTGATGTGTCACAATTTGACCTGCTGCAGCTCAAACAGCAGCAGCAGCAGCAGCAGCAGCAGCAGCTCCTCCTCCTCCTCCTCCTCCTCCTCCAACGAGCACTTTGTGTTCCTGCTAAAGCTGCAAGCCTCAGATTCACTGACACGTCTCTGGGGAGAAGTTGGACTTTGCCGGATGAAGTAGAAACTTTTCCTCCTCTAGCCTCAAACTGTCACTCGCTCTGTTACTTTCTCTCATCTCACTGATTTCGTGTTTTTTTAATGCAACTGAACCCGGGGGTTGAAACAGTTGTTATCACAGCGTTTAAGTCCAGAGTTAAAAATATGTACGATTGATTCCTAAATCAATATAGTGAAGAGAGTCAAATATTTCCATCTGAATTGTAATGAATTTGTTTTTTGTTTATTTATTTGTATAGCCCACATTCACAAATAACAATTCATCTCATAGGGCTTTAACATGGTGTGAAATCCTCTGAGATACAAGTACAGGCCCTGAGTATAAAGTACTTCTCTGTGGTAGAGTTACCCACTTGGAGCTGTACTTGTGCAGCACGGCCTCCAGCGTGGTGACCAGCTCGTCCGAGTTGATGCTCTTCTGGCTGCCCAGCGAGTGCATCTTCTCGTACAGGTCGGCCATCTCCATGCGCGCCTGGGTGAAGTGGCAGAGCTGCTCCGACAGGTGCGACAGCAGGTCCTCCAGGTAGGAGGTGGAGCTGGGCTGGCTGTGACGCCCCATGGTCACCACCTTCCTCAGCTCGTTGTAGAGGGAGGTGTAGATGGTGCGGATGGAGTCTTTACGGCTGAAGAAGGACTGACCGCCTGCGGAGAGAAGCTCAAAGAATCAGGTTCTAGTCTCCTCAGCCCAGGAAGTTGTGTTTCTACCCCTGACAGTGGTTTATCAGAATATCTAGTGAAATTAGTTCATGTGGACCCAGCGCCACCTGGTGGCAGAAAACCACAGCTGTTCATGTTTCTTAACGGACCATGCAGGACTCACACTTCAGGAACTGATGTTTTATGTGATAATCAAATCAGATCGTGGCAGCAGAGAATCATCAATGAGTTCAGATCAAACAACAACATCAGTGTCAACACAGTGTTCCTAATAAAAGTGATCAACAAGGTAACAAGACATTTACAGGGTTAAACATTGGTTATTTGCACAACAACGTAACTTTATTAAGTATTAGATCTGCGAAAGAGGATCAACTGAACCTGGAATATGTTGATAACAATAATAAATTATTCCAAAGTCATTAAAACACTAGCTCGTTATAAACAGAATATAACTCAGTGTGTATCTACCATAACAGATGCTTCCCCACTACATCACACTGGGTTATAAACTGTTTATAATGAGCAGCAGATCTTTAACATGGACTTTATAATAAATGTGTGTTTACCCATCTTCTGGCCCAGGAACGTCATGTTGTGAAACGCCTTCTCCGCGGCGGACAGGTGAGCCAGCGCCGCCAGCAGCGCGGCCCAGCTCGGCCCGGAGCTCCTGCTGTTGTCCTTCTCCTTCTCCACGTAGTCCTTGGCCCGGTCGAAGGAGAACATGCCGAGCTGCGTGAAGAAGCTCTCCAGGATGGCTCTCTCCCGGGGCACGGGCCGCAGCTCCTCCGCCTCCGCCATGGCTCCCCGGCAGCGAGCTGCGGTCCGCCCGCAGAGAGCAGGAGGGCTAGCGGCTCAGCTAGCTGCTAAGCTAGCGGCTAGCTGCTAGGGGCTAGCTGTTAGCACTGCGACAGGGGTAAGAAAACATCGTTGTTTCAACGAAATACACAATTTACAGTTTTAAACGATTTGGCTTTAACCCCTGAACACGTCACTTCACACTGACGCCGCCAACAAACTTTAATATTTGAGTAAAAGGATAATAATGTGAAATCCTGTGTGATTCAAGCTAATCGGCTAACAACACGACGCCATGTTGGCTGCACCGGATGTAAGTACGGAAAGTGTGAAGGTCCAAACTAAAGAAGCGAATAAGACTCAGTTTGAGATTAAAACACGTGAAGGAGACTTGTAACTTTTCTATTTGTTTACAGACAGTGTAGTGCTTGGTGATCCCCTGAATGTCCCTACAGCCCCCCCCCCCCAGGCAGACGTTTACAATTATTTTAAATATTGATTGATAATCGTGTTCTTTTTTTTTTAATTAATAAAACCATCATTTATTCTTTAAAATGTCAAATGTTCCACCAAGCTTCTTCAGATTATTTTTCTCATCCGACCGACAAAATACAAAATACACAACTTGATTCTGGACGTCCTCACATTTCAGTCACAATACCAAAGTATATGAAATTTAAAAGAAAATAAGGGTAATGAGATTATTTAGGTCACTCAAGTACTCCCTCTTTTTTTTTCTCTCTCTCTCTCTCTCTCTCTCTCTCTCTCTCTCTCTCTCTCTCTCTCTCTCTCTCTCTCTCCTCTCCCTCTTTATCTCTCTCTCTCATCTCTCTCTCCTTTTCTCCCTCCTCTCTTTCTCCTCTCCCTCTTTATCTTTCTCTCTCTCCCTCCTCTCTCTCTCACACACACACACTCCTTTTCTCTCTCTCTCTCTCTCTCTCTCTCTCTCTCTCTCTCTCTCTCTCTCTCTCTCTCTCTGCCTCTCTCCTCAGGGGTGGAGCTGTGCTTCCCTTAAAGTCTGTCAGCATCTCCAAGATGAGCAGAAACTATATTACCTCTCCTCCTCCTCTTCATCCTCCTCCTCCTCTTCCACTGCTCGGTAGGTGAAATCATCTTTTCCAGATCTCCCTCTGAGGTGTTTTCTTCAGGCTCATTTCTCTAGACTTCACTGGTGAGGATTTCTTCATCACCACCGTGAGAGCTGGTTTTTGGTTTTGAGAAATTCATCAGTCACAGTTAGGCCGCAAGTCAAACTCAGCAAAAATCTGGTAAAAAGTATTTTTCAAGGTTGTGAACTGAGGAAAAAAACAATTTAGTAATTATTTCGATGCACATTTCTTCAACTTGCACTCAATGTAAATCTTTAGGTGGATAAACTTAATACTATCTGTGCATTTATCTGTCTCATTTGATGATTCCTGCTGAAAACAGGCAGCGAGGTCACATTTAACATTATAATCAAATCGGTTCAGTCACTGTCAAACTGTAAAATATACAAAAGTAAATCCAGGACAATGGAAGTATTCAGTGTTAGAACAGGTTCAGACATTAGCTCATTTGAATCACACGTTGCTGGTTTTGTGCATTTAAATCTTTTAAAGTAGCTAAACAAATTTGAAAAAAAGGAATATAAACCAATTAAATACAAATGGATCCGTCTCGTTGCTCCGTTGGTTTAAAGTTATTAATGTGATAAAACAAAGTTTGATTAATTGCTTCCTTGTCAAATATCTTCATCGGGATTGATTTGAAAAATGCAGCATTTCAGTGAATGTCTTAAGTTAAATTGAGTATTTCACATTTCCTCACAAAACTAATCTGTTTCTTTTAGTCTGATAAAAATATCAAATTGGACCACAAGATATTAGCAACATAGTTTTTACATTATATTAAATGCTTTTATTTATGTCGACATCTTTATATCAAAATCATGTGTTCATGTTTTTTAACTCAACTTTGAATTGTGGGTAAGTTTGTTACTGAAACAACAACAAAAATTGGGACCAAATGAAATTTCTTGTAAATTCATTTAAACCACTGTATTCCTATTTTCTTAAAATTCGAAAAACAAATAAGCGAGACCGCAGGTTTGCAGCAAAGTCAGTGCGAATGATTAGCAAGTATGATGTCAGCATGATAACATTTACCAATTAGCACTAAAACCAAACTACAGCAGAGATGAATTTACAGTTGTTGGTCATAAACCAGAGTATTTGACCAGATGATGTCACAAGAGGAAAAGTCAGAGAATCACCAAAGGTTGTAAGATTCATCCTCTGAGAACATTCATCTGCACAAAATGTCACAATAATTCATCCTCTGGGCACCATGAACATCTGAACCAACTTTCATCATGAGTTACTTAAGTAACAGACAGTGTCTATAACCTACATGCAGTGATCTTTAAAGAACCGATAATTTATCATTTGAGTTTCAATATTGTTGTTTGCGTTTTTACAGGGATCAACAGTTGTTATTTTTCAATTCCCACATGGACTCACTCTGACATTTTACTTGATGGCAGGAAATGTGGAGAAAAATGGAGAATTTCAGGAGAATTTCCGTGCAGGTCTGAAAACAGTTTGTTCCAACGTCCATTTGAACTTCTCGAACCTCTCCATCTGTTAGCGTGACCGATCTGAGCCGTGTCAAATGTTAAAAGTCCCGATGATGCCTAATTCACAGAAAAACCCAGAGTGATGCAGAGGGTGTTTTTTTAAAACTGGGATGCTGCAGCTGAAGGACAGTGAACAGAGCCAGTGTGTGGACGCTGGGGGACAGAGCCGTGTCTGTCCTCCGCCATCTGGGAGGAGGATGCTTCCCATGTGACCACAGATTACAGGCAGCACCTTGTGCACAGCTCTTCACTTTGCTGTACAGAATATAACTTTTTTATGAGGGTAAAGACATTCAACGAGAGGCAATGAGTGTTTATGATGTGCATTTCCATGAATCCTCCGGTTCCTTTAATTGACTGTAAAGGGTTATTAATGAGAGACTGGAGTGTTCACATCCAGACACTGAGGCTTGTGTGTCTCTGCTGTGGATCTTATATCCCTCTGTGTTCACCCTCTTTCAAACCAGGTCGTCGAGGAACTATGTATGATTTATACAATGTTTAAATAGCTGAAAAACCAAAGAGAATAAATCTGGGCACCGCAGGAAACTGGAAATAAAAACAGTTTGTTACATTATGGATGTGAAAGGAATGATTGTTCACATGTTCTCTTTAATGTTCTGCTGCAATTTATTGATTTTTCAAGCGGAAGAAAATTAATTGGTCGTTTCTCTCATTGATTAGACATCGCAGAACTGTTATAAGCAAAATATAACAGTTCTCCATGTGGTGGTTTTCAACGTAATGAGATTTGGACCCTTGGTGTCTGAAGACGTCTCCTTGTGAACATTGTGCAAATCTAAATGAACCTTTTCACTGTCTGACTTACACATTTAGCAAGTTCCTCTGCAAATAATAGAATAATACAACTAATACAATAATTATACTTATTAGAGGAGAGGAAGAAGAAGGAAAAAGAGGGGGAGGAGAGGAGAGGAGAGGAAGAAGGGAAGGAGAGGAAGCAGGGGAGGAAAGTCGAGGAGAGGAGGAGAGGAGAGGAAGAAGGAGAGAATAGGAGAGGAGGAAAGAATAGGAGAGGGGGAGAGGAGAAGAAGAAGGTAAGGAGAGGAGGAGAGGAGAGGAGAGGAAGAAGGGAAGGAGAGGGGAGAGGAGGAGATAAGAGGAAGGAGAGGAAAGTTTTAAAAGTACTTGATTACTTCCCTCAGCTTTTATTAAAACTCGACACTGTCTCCTTAAGAGCAGTGTGCGCTCTGTTACCGGAAGTCGGTCCGTTAACTTAATACTTCCGCCCCCCCCCCCCCTCCGGTGTTGAACGCATATAGTTGAACGCGGAGCTTCTCTTTTCTTCTTCTCGAGTTAAATCGTGTCTCAGCAGCTGAAGCGACCCGGGAGAAGTCTGGTCCTTTAGTCCGCTTCACATGCACACGAGCTAAACTTAGTCCAGGTTGTAGTTAGCGGGTTAGAGGGACTCGTCATGGAGGTTTCCGGTGAGTAACTAACATCAGAACAACTCGACTCCATGTTGATTAAACTCTGTTTAAATTTAACCAGGTATCGATCCACCGGTCACTCAGTCAGCTGGACGGTGGCCCCGAGGGACATTCCGCGGGTTCAGATTCACAAACTCCTCCTTATGATTGAATTAAACTCCATGTCCGAAACAAAAGTGTTGAATCTAAATCTCATATGTATTCCTTCATCGTAAATGTGATGTCTCAGGAGTTCAGTGAGGTTCTAGGATCCAGATGTTTCTGTCACAAAGTCACTGACCTCACAGCAAATGGTTCTTTGATTTTAATCATGAGGAAAATCACTTGAACACCTTTTTATTAAATTCTTTGTTCTATACAACATATTTAAAATAACATGTTATACGAGTCGAATGTTAACTGACTCCTGACTGAAGGTGGAGGAGGCGCACGACATGGTTTGTTTTCTGGCTCTGTTCTGAGTAATGTGTGTCGGTGTGTGTGTTTGTGTGTGTGTGTGTGTGTGTGTGAATCCCAGTCAAACCAGCCGGTCTGGCTCTGATAATCTCTCACACTCAAACTCACTGAGATCGGTCTCAACTTGTCTCTGCTTGTACAAAAATGAAGCTAAAACAAGTCAGATAGGAAACGTCACCATGTCCCATCTGTTAACATGGAGGAGGAGAGGTTATATACATCAATATGTAGATCGAAGAGCAGATGTGTCAGAGTTCTACTCTTGTTTCTCTCAGTCGTCTCTAACGCTGGTTTTTGAGTTGGGACACGTGATGGAATCGACTGTTTACCGGCAGGTTTGACCTCCTGACCTGTAACAGTAACGTACAGAAATGAGAGTTTCTCTTTATTGTAACAGCTGTAACATCTTCCTGTTGCTCCGCCCTCGCAGCGCCACTCGGCTGTGGCCACCATGAACTCTGAGAGCGACGTGCTGATGAAGGAGTACATCAAGATGATGACTGATATGATCGTGCTGTGCGCCACTCTGGCTCTCTCCCTCTTCTTCTGGCTCACCTCCCTCACCATCAGCTCCTACTATGGTAAGTCGCCCATGTGGGAATCCCCCCCCAGGCCTTCTCTGCTTCATCTTAATATCAAGGAGTGTTAAGGTTTCTGCAGCTGCACAGAGCCGAGGTAGATTCTCCTGGAGGATGTCCTCTAAAAGGAAAAGTGAATCATGTGCTCTTCTCTGAATTCGGCACAAAACATGTTTTGAGCCACAACTTTAACAACAAGTCTTTTACAACATATCACAGGAGTCTAGACGGACACGGATCTGAGCTCATTCTAATAATTCAAACCACAGAGCTTGTTAATTGGTGTGTCTCTGACAGAAAGAGGTTTTTGTGCCACTGTGAATTCATCCTCTCATTCGTGTGTTGCTTCATCAGGCACACTGCAGCCTGTGTCCCCGTGGCGCTGGTTGTTCTCCATCCTGGTTCCCCTCGTGGTGACGGTCAGAGCGCTGAAGAGACGCAGCCTGGATCACTCCGGAGCGCTGGGAGGTGAGTGAGCGTGGAGAACAACTTGTACATATTCAGGATATGACGAACTCTTTATCCTGCTTCACTAAACCTATCGTCCTGACAACCTGCAGCACAGACGTGGTCATGGTCTGTCTCCACGTTTCATATCAGACACTCTCCGAAGCGTTAATGAAGTCTTTAATGTCACATGAGAGGAAACGCTCAACGTTCAATTCTGATCAATAAAGTCAAATATAAACTCAACAGTAGAAGAAAACACTAGAAATCATCTTATTCTTAAAATCAGGCTGAAGACAAACAGTCGATAAACACGTTTTCTTCTCATCACCAACTCTTCTGAACGTGTGATGACATATGTTATTCCATAAGTCGTTTGTCCCCGCCTCCCGCTGCTCTACAGGCTCCGCCCCTCGCCGGGATGTTTTTCACATGTTCATGTTGCTGTGAACGAGTCAGAACCGGACCACCTTCTGCTGCTGCTTCACATTAGAAACACCAGCTCTAGAAAATCGGTCCCGAAACAGCTGTAGAACAATGACTCTGTTATTTTGCAGGGATCTGATTGGTCGGTAATTGGTTGTTTTGATCTGACCCAGTTATGTTTCAAGGAAAACTCCCCCCCTCCCACACACACACGCTTTTTAAAACAGGCCTCGGGTCTGTTTTGCTGGCAAAGATGATATTTAGTTGGATTGAGTTGAATCAAGCAGATCCTGTGATCCTCGTCTCAAACGAACCCGTCATCGGCCTCCAGGCTCTTCTGTGAATGCATCACTCAGTAATTCCACTTGTGCTCTTTAAGCCTCACGATGATTCGAAGAAAATCCAAATCTCTGAAACGAGACGTTGTTCAAGGGGAATTCAGACTTTTTATTGTTTTAGTGTTTATTGAAACGTCTCGGTCTCTGGGACGATCAGTCGTCTCATGTCGTCCGTCTTTAAAGGGCACATATTATGAAAATTCCACTTTTTTAGTGCTTCTACACGTTAATTTGGGTATCTAGCATGTCTACCGTCCCAAAAACTTTGGAAAAAAACAACTCCAGCGATGTGGTTCATCTATGTCAGAAACGATACGCTAGATGGCATCGAATGGGATTACGACCAGAACACACGTCATAGTCATGCTACACGGCTCGGCTCCACCGGCCCGACGGTCAGCTCGCGGTCAACTCAAAACAGGTCAATCTGAGGAGGGCTGCTTTAGACAGGTTAAAAAGGCGCTGTTTTAAATGATCCTTGTGGTATTTTGACCAAAATATGTTTCAGACATTTCATTAAGACCCCAAGGAACCATATCAACTGCGGTAAAATGGGCATAATATGTCACCTTTAAATACCAAGGACGAATAAAAAGTAACCAACATGAAATCCAGGACAGACCCACAAAGAATGGATAGTTTATTTTTATCTTTTATAAAGTTGTGTGACAAAACATTAACATGCAACATTAAGGATTTAGAAAATAGAATCAGTAATTTGTGAGTCTCACTAAAGTAACTGTTGTGTTTCCGTGCTGGAAAACTTTGGTTGAAGCTCTGAAGTCGACGGTTTCTCACTGAACTCTTTATCTGATGCTCGTGTCCACGCAGCGATCAAAAGACGTGTGGGAACATAGGGTTCGTTAAAACGCTGAAAGATGCCATTGTGTTGTGCATGAATAAGAATCTGAGATACAGAAAGCAAATCATTTCAATTTAAATGCAAAAAGCGAGTTTAAATCCTCAAGACGTCGGTTTTAAAAGATGACATCATGTCTCCTCACAGCGGTCGGACACCTTTTGATGCTTAATGAAAGAAAACAGTGAAAACCATGAATTGAGCTGTTGTGCGTTCATGTTCCCATCAAGCTCAGTTGTCATGCACAGGTTCCTTCATCACAATGAACACACAAACTGTGAGGTTATTTGTTTGAGCCTGTGATTGTGATTCTAACTGACTCGTGTCTCCTCAGCTCTCCTGGTGGGTTTCGTGTTGACGATGGCGAACTACAGCTTCTTCTCGTCGCTGCTGGTGTTTTTCATCACCTCCTCCAAACTGACTCGCTGGGGAGGAGCACAGAAGAAGAAAATAGACGCAGACTACAAAGAAGGTACGAAGCTCGAGGACGTCCACTGTTTTTCAAATGTTCCTTTAGGTGAATTAACGTTTGTGTCTGTTAGGGGGCTCGAGGAACTGGATTCAGGTCTTCTGTAACGGAGGAGTCCCCACGGAGCTGGCTCTGCTCTACATGATCGAGGTAATCCCAAAGAATCTCATATTAAAGTAGTCTCTGTTAGATTTACATGCAGTCGTGTTTATTTCCTCTTAGTTTGTACTGTAACTCTGTAAAAATGGCGTTTGTGTCTCAGGTGGGTCCGGGTGAGATCGCCATCGACTTCGGGAAACAGTACTCGGCCTCGTGGATGTGCCTCTCGCTCGTGGGCGCGCTTGCGTGCAGCACCGGGGACACCTGGGCGTCCGAGGTGGGGCCCGTCCTCAGCCAATCAAAGCCCAGACTCATAACCACCTGGAAGGAAGTCCCTGCAGGTGAGTTAGCTCTGCTTCCTCTAGTTCCTTTACGATGGCGTTTTTTATAAGATGTGCACAGCTCAGTCGTGGTCATCATCATCACCATCATCATGTAACATCATCCCGAGGCCGAGGAGTCAGACTCTCTCCACCGATGATCGCCCGCAGACTGACTGTACACTGTGGTTGTTGTTGCCGTGGGTAACAGCTGTGAAGGTGATGTCACGCTGGGTGCAGCGAGGTAACCCCCGAGCGAGGCAGACGGAGTTCAGCTCGCTCTGTTGATGGTGGTGGTCTCTTCTCACAGTGGGAACCAGTCTGTGTTCACACGTTGGCACATTACACAGCAGATTAAAACCTTCTGCTGACCTGAAGCTACAGAACACACACACACACACAACAGCTGTTTGTCTGTGTGAAAGGATTCACTTAAAGAAGATGTAGGAATGAGTCTGAGAACTGTTGAGGTTTCACTTCCTAGAAATGTTCCCTCGACATGAATACAGATTCTGTTCACACACGTCATTCTGATGCATCAGTTTATAAAGTTCTGTGTCTCTGTTAACTTCCAGGAACTAACGGAGGAGTCACGCCCGTCGGACTCGTCGCCAGCTTCCTCGGGGGACTCGCTGTGGGCGTGGCTTACTTTGTGACACAGCTGCTGACGGTCAACAAC
The DNA here is from genome assembly GCF_963576545.1 of Limanda limanda. NCBI lineage: Eukaryota > Metazoa > Chordata > Actinopteri > Pleuronectiformes > Pleuronectidae > Limanda > Limanda limanda. Next base: position 21,325,719 of record NC_083636.1, on the reverse strand, counting down.
CTGCACCTGTACGACCCCCAGTGGCCAATCATAGTGTACGGGGGTGTGGCCGGGCTGTTGGGCTCCATGCTGGACTCGTTCCTGGGAGCTCATCTCCAGTACTCGGGTAGGAGACCAGTTACATGTATTGTTTATACAATTAATATTAGAAAAAGGCAGAATATATGATGTCCTATTGTACTTTGACGTTTTTATCACGTTTTTTGACGTCTTATTGTTGGAAACAGGGCAAAGAAACACCAGTGGTTTATCTGAAGAAAAACACTGGGCCCATAAGAGCTCAACTAGTGGAAATACCCTCAATCGCTGATCAGACATTCAAACACAAGGAGGAAACTGTTACTAATGTTTATTTAATTGAATAAAAACAGTGAACTAGAAACTTGTTCCCTAAATAAACCCTCAGACCTGCTAACTGAAAGAAAACTGATCGACCGACTTAGATATAAGTTTCTGATGCTTTACTTATATGTCAGGACACAAAGAAAATCACCAAAATGTCCAAGAACAGTAATTGGTAAATCTTCACAATCATCTGACTGTTTTCTTCTTCTTCGTGTCTTCAGGCTTCGACTCGAGCATCGGGAAGGTCGTGAGTTACGAGTCGGAAACGACGCGGCGGATTTGTGGGAAACCGATCTTAGACAACAACGCAGTCAACCTCTTCACATCCGTGATCGTCGCCCTCGTCCTGCCTGGGATGGCCTGGGGTCTGTGGGTGCAGTAATCATGATGTCGGACACAATCCGTCACAACGACCACATTCCTGGAGGGCGATGTCGATATGGACGTGTGAATCATGTCTGATATGGACGCAGTCAGCCGCTCTATCTATTTATTTCAAATACTTCCACAATCCCTCCATGGCTGTGAAATACTTAAATATAAAGTGTAACTGTGACACATTCAATTCTCCTATGACTGTTCTGCCCTGGACATTTGACCTGGTGTGTGGGGGGGGGAGGGAAAGACAACACGGACACCTGCAGGTTTCCAGAGGTATCACCGTTTTTATTTCAGAGTGTCTGAGAGAAAAGGCACTAAACCAAACTGGGAGAGTGACATTGACTGGGAGGAGGAGCCGTGGAGTCAGGTTCAAATCAACATGTAGAAAGTTCACAGTCGCACTAACGCACACACACACACACACACACTGTACTATCTACACGATCCATTAAACACAAGGGTCCGAGTCTGGAGACGTCACAATGTGTCTTAACAGTTTGGTTTTTGTCCTTTAACCCAACGATCCTGAAACAAACTGAAGAAAATCATGATAAAAATGTGATGTTGATATTTTTAAACTCATGTTTGTTGTAGTGATCTTCTGATTATCTTTGCAACTGTACATCCTTCAACTGTGGAAGAAAAAAAATATCCCACGCAAACTAAAATAAAGCTTATACAGCCTTTAATTTATTAAATAATGATTGTTTGGTCGTCTTTTAAAACTTGGTCATTTTGTCTTTAGTGTTTTCACCACAGCCTCTTTTAGCTTTGAGACTTTAAAGGAATAACTGTTAGAAGAAGTTGTACAGATGAAGTTGTTTTATGAAGAATAAAAAATCAAACAAGTTGTAATTTTACAAGGAAAGAAGTCAATTGAGGAAAAGTATGAATTTAAGAGAAATTGAAGTCAAAGGTTTTTAGGACAAACAATCAATTGTCTAAACAGTTTTTTTATTCTGTTAAACTGAAAATTTAGGAAATATTTTTAAAAAATGTTTGAAATTGTCATGGGAGAAATGTTTTACCGGAACATTGCAGGTTTTTTTTCTATTTTTCATTAAATATATACACACAACTACTCTAAGACATTACTCGTTTCTCTTGCAATTCTATATTTTCTTGTAAAATTACAACTTGAATCAGATTGTGAAGAAATGCTCTCGTTAATCAGAAGCTGTTCTTTTAACTGAGGAATGTAAAAAGATTTATTGCAGCCGTGTTACTCATTTACTGACTGAAGGGTTTTAATATTTCATTTCGGAGCAGAGTGAGAGAAAAGCAAATGTTGAAGCTCGTGACTGAATCAGTTTCTTTATATAACGGAGTGTTTCAGGTTTACATGAAGGAAATAAGATCTTTTGGAATCAAACCTCCAGAGGAGTTATGTTTGATGTGATGCTTGACTACAACCACAGGTATTCACACTCACACAGGGGGGAGGAGGAGGAAGAGGAGGTTTCCTGAAATGGTCGGATGAGAGCAGGAAAGCCAGAATCAGGTGGTGGTGGGGGGGCGGGGCTTCAGGGAGGGCGAGGTGTCCGTCACAGCTGATCTTTGTAGAAGCCGAGCTTGGCCAAGGACATTTCCCTGCGGAGCTGCATCACCTCCCAGAACATCTGCTCAGCTGGGAAATCAACACACAACCAGGTCACATGATGGTCACAAAAGTTGTGTGTGTATGTGTGTGTGCGAGTGTGTGTGTGTGTGTGTGTCTCTCACCGTCCTGCTGTTTGACGAGGCCTTGGTGGATGTAGCGAATGTAGGTGAAGAAGTTACAAACTGCTGTGATCTGACAAACACAAAAACACAACAATCAGCAGCTTGAACCAACATCAGACAACATGTGTTGGAATCAGTTTCACTCTACAAACGCAGTTCACAGAAAACTTCCCATGTTGTATCTATGGGTTTGTGTGTGTGTGTGTACGAGTGTGTGTGTTTGAGTGTTTGTGTGTGTGCGTGCGTGCACTCACTCTGTATCTACAGTAGGGAGAGACGTAGTAATAGTTGGACGAGTCTCCAAACTTGATTCTGTGCTTGCAGGTTTTGGTCTGACCACTCAGGGCACATTTTCTACACGAGACACACAAAGATTTTTTTTGAGAAAGTTTTTCATCAGGAGAAAGATTTTTCCTTCACCGATAAAAACAAACTGTACACGACTAATTAAGACTGGAGGAGGCAGGGAGGGGGCGGAGGAAGGAAGAGAGGAGAGAGGGAAGACTGCTAAACATCTCATCAGGGTCTTTCTGATGAGCCTGGACAGAAGGAAGGAGGGAGGATTATGACAAGTTGCCAGGAGGTGGAAGATTTGTTCGGAAGAGCAGGGGTGGGGGGGGGGGGTCAGGAGATGTTAAAACAAAATGCTGATGAGCGTGCGTGAGAGAGTGAAGACTTACGTGAAGAGCTCGGCCCTGCGACCACTAGAGGAGGAAATCGAGGAAAGATGAAGAGATGATGATGAAGGAGTGAAAGTTTGATGAAGAGGAGCGAGAGAGTGTGTGTGTGTGTGTGTGTGTGTGCGTGCGTGGTCTCACTTTGGTCCTCCACACTCCACCGCCGAGGCTTTGACCACAGGCAGCGTCTGGAAACCGACCGGCTCCACACTGAGCGTGTTCTGCTCCACAGATTCTAAGATGGCCGAACCCAGCTGAGGGAGAGGAGAAGACGAAGAGGATGTTACACACAGGAGAGGACGGACACGGACGTTAAATGACAGTGGAGGGCAGCAGCAGATGAAACCACACGGTGAATCGGCGGCTCCGACAGTGAAACCTCTGGTCGTACCTCGCTCTTGCTGAAGGTCAGACACGGGAAGATGTCCTCACGGTAAACTCGCTCCAGGAAGCAGCAGTTGCGGTCGAGCGTCGGCTCCTCCCTCCACGCCTTGAACTCGCCGAACAGCTGAATGTCCACCTGCAACCACACGGGTCACAGTCACACAGGGTTTCTACAGAGACGTGACGTGTAACGTTCCCCTAGTGATCCCCCCCCTACCTCTCTACACTCGCGTACGATGGGCTGCGTGGCCGACGGGTCGGGCTGCGTCCCCAGGATGGCAGAGGAGGTGCTCTTGTTCCTGCTGTGACCCTTCCTGAAGCCGCTCCTCACTCCAGAGGGGAGCTCGCCCACGGGGGAGGTCGGGGAGGAGAGCACCAACGTCTTCAGGGCCTGGACCTCCGCCTGGAGCACGTCGATCTGAGCAGGAGGAAAGATATGTGTAAAAGGAGTCTTTCACTACTGAGACTTTAAATTATAACATGAGCACAGACTCGAGGACCTGTGTGTGTGTGTGTGTGTGTGTGTGTGTGTGTGTGTGTGTGTGTGTGTGTGTGTGTGTGTGTGTGTGTGTGTGTGTGTGTGTGTGTGTGTGTGTGTGTGTGTGTGTGTGTGTGTGTGTGTGTGTGTGTGTGTGTGTGTGTGTGTGTGTGTGTGTGTGTGTGTGTGTGTGTGTGTGTGTTCAGTGTCGTCACCTTTCCCAGAGCTTCCTTCAGCTGTTTCTCAGCATGCGCCTGTTTCACGTTTGCTTCTCGGACCATTTTGTGAGCCTCCTGCATAAAAACACACACAACATTTTTGTTTTCCAATGTACACAAACTCAGTGCGTATTTAAAGGAACAGCATGAACACAAGCTACAGAAACACACACACATAAAGGTCGCAACAGCGTCTATGAGGAAAACAAGGAGGAGGAATGAGAAGAGGAACAAGCTCTGGAGCTGGACCGGACAGATTCACAAAGTGACAAGAAGTCAAACACAAAAACATGTTCGCCGCCTTTTTCCACCTAATGAATCTGATCTTTCCGTCATGTCCGACCTTCTGCTGCTCTTCAGGCTCTGCCCCTGCTGCTCTACAGGCTCCACCCCTCGCCTGGATGTTCCCGTTTGAACGAGTCGGACCCAACAACCAGCTGCTGTTTCCAGCTTGTCTACAAATCGCTGATGAAACGTTTACGTGGATGTTTCGCTTCCCAACACTTTTCAGGAGCTGTCACGTCTCGGTTTTATATTTCTGTAACTGAATTTCTGTTCGTCCCGTGTCTGTCTGGCCGCTGCCTCAGGAGGAAAGGAAACAGGAAAAAGGAAGCAGAGGAGACGGACAGACGGAGGAGACCTGGACCGACCTGGAAGAGACTGGCGGTGAGCTCCTCCAGCTCCTGGCCGAGCTGATCCCTGATTTTAATCAACCTCTCACACTCCTCATCCTTCAACAGGAGCTCCTTCCACACACACACACAAACACACAAAAACAGAAAACAACAGAAAAACAATGGCCAAATAAACACATGAAAGTCAAATCATATCATGCCAACGACAAAACAAACAGATGAAGAAATAAAATAACAGTATTTAAGGATGTTCATTAAAGTAAAAAGCCTTGAAACTAAATAAATATAAACAAAAATAACTTCTAAAAAATATATTAAAATGAAACATGAAAAACGGCATGATGTCAACACACACACACACACACACAAACACAGAGAACAACTGCACACACTCACATTTAATAAGTTTAATACCTGTGTGTGTGCATGTGTGTGCATGTGTGTGCATGTGTGTGCATGTGTGTGTGTGTGTGTGTGTGTGTGTCTGTGTGTGTCTGTGTGTGTGTGTGTGTGTGTGTGTGTGTGTCTGTGTGTGTCTGTGTGTGTACCCTCTGGGCCTTGGCGAGCTCCTCCTTCAGCCTCTCGTGTCCTTTCTCTCTGACCTCCATCACTGACGGACTCCTCAGACGTGACAGACTGTCGCTCAGCGCGCTGCACTCCTCAACTTCCTCTCCGGACAGGAAGTTGCCCTCGGCGGACTCCGCGTCCAGGCCTGGCACACTGTGCATCGTAACCATGGAAACAACAGTGGTCAGTTATGGATTACAGCTGATTGGCCGCTGTGTTTACACATGAAAATATATTTTCTCTTTAACTCAAAAGCTTGTCTTTCTCACCTTCCATTGTGGCTGTGCCGTGGCGAGGAGTACACGGGCTGCGTGGGGAGCTGGTCAGCTCGCAGGGAGGCGGGGCGGCCAGGAGGGGCGGCTCCTAGAGAGTGGGTGCGGTACAGGGAAGTGGGCGGGGCGCTGTGACGAGCAGTGAGGCGCTGCTGCTCCGCTTGGTTCTGAAGGACGGAGGGAAAACGGAAAGTCAGTGACGGTCACCATGGAGACAAACAAACCAAACATCTGGTCCAACTTCAAGTGTGTGACAGGGAATTCAATCCAGAGACATCAGCTGACGACACAAGCTCCTCCTCCTCCATGTTAGGCGATGGGACATAGACCGAAAAGTCAATGTACACATCAAATATTTCTTTCTTTATGTCTACGTTCCTGACAGATCTGAAACCAATACTGCAAAGTGAAGACGTTGACCTCTGACCTACCTGAAGATCAGGTGTGGTGGGCGAGGCCAAGTTCACCTCGTGGAACCCCTCCAGAGTTTCTGCATTGGTCTGACGGCTGCTGCAGGCCATAGCAGCTGCTCTCAGTCATCATACACGCTGCAGACACACACACAAGTGTTAGTGAGCAGCATCTCAGACACGTTCAGAACAAAACCATTGATTCTGAAGGTGTGTGTGTGTGTCTGTGTGTGTGTGTGAGTGCGTGTGGTTAATGTACCATGGTGCAGCTGCAGACGGAGCGGCTGGAAGGATCGATGGAGGCTTTGCTTCAGTCAGACGTTCATCAGACGAACTCCAACTGAAACCAGGACGATTTACCAGAGACTCAGCAAAACAATTCAAACCTTGTTTAATCTGAAAGAAAGAGAACGAGAAGTTGTATTATTGTCTCACAGGGATGGATTTAAAGACCATTTCAGGATGACTGCCCTTCCTCTCATTCCCTGCTGCAGAGCCTCTTTTCACCCTTGGATATTTAGCACGATTACACAAAAACATTTGGACGGATGAAGATGAAACTTGTGGGGATCAGGGAAGAACTTTCACTTTGTTTAACATTGTGATATAGGTCTGATATAAACTCTGTTAATAAAAGTGTGACGTAAATAAAGTTTGTTATAATTGTATATTATTGTCTTTTTAAGGGTCGAGTCGCTTCTTGAGGAGAAATTCTTCCCGAAACTCAGAGTTCTAAGAATTTTCAACAATATAAACATTATTTAATGAAAACAGCTCAGTTTCTCGTCCATGTTATTTACAATTTAAAATCGATTATGTTTCTCATCAAACCGCTGTTGAGCTCAAGCCTCGCACTGTAATGATGCAACCGTCAAGATTCATTAACGTTCTCAGTCCCACATAAATAAGATAAACTCCTGTGGCTGATCCGTTTACTTTCAGACCACAGATGAAGTTTCTCTCTGTGGTCATTAATCTGAAGCTTCACAGACTTTGTTCACACACCAGCCACAGAGAACTGCACTAACAAAACACTACACACATCAACACGTGAACTGTACAAAGCATGAAAACACAGCAGGTTTCATTTCAACCGAACCAGACAAAGAAACACACTCAGCTCCGTCGACGCTGTAAATAACAACGACCCAGTGACTTTCTCTATTAGCCGTTAGCTCACGTCATCTGTTCTCAGACCTGCACTGAACTCTGGACATTTTTCCTGGTTGTAAACTTTGTACAAGGACAATAAAAGTTAACTCGATCTTGACAATAAAATGTGTACTCGTGTAAGAACGGAGACTCAACACCTCCCTCCTCTTTTACCACCTCCTGACGCTTTATGATCCGTTTATGAACCGGACTTTAGTTTCTGGGTCAAACGGGACGGACGACTCCTCAGAGAACAAAGCATCAGGTCTGTTATCATACCAGGGCTCTTCATCATCATCATCATCATCATCATCTGTTCTTAAAATAATTGAGTGCGATTCTCTGCCTTCGTCCGTCTGAGTTCACCTTCCTTTTGTTTTGTCTACGTCAGCTGAACAGGATGATGAACATCACACAGGTCCAACCTGTCAGCTCACTGCGTTTCTAGGTGTGTGTGTGTGTGTGTGTAAAGGGGGAGTGTCGTGCACCGAGTAAACATACAAAAGTAGAATTAGGCGACTTGCTTGTTTGTGTCTGAAACGTTACGTCACCACCTCAGGTTATTTACAGGAGGAACGAGGTCTGTGAGTGTTTTTGTTATCAGTATCATTACGTCACAGTTTCACTTCCTTCTGTTAATAAGTGTCACAAAAAATATCACTTCTGACTGAGGAACTGGAAAAAACATATTTCAATATTCTATGGAACTAAACACTAATTGAAAAATCTCATGAAAATAAAAACAGTTGTTAGTCGAAGCAACTTTACACAAAACAAGGAAAAATCCATAAAATCTTCCTTTGTGAGAAGCTGGAACCAACATTTTTTTGCTGATGATATTATTTGATTTCCAAAATGTTTGTTGACTTTGTGTCCTTCCGCTAATTGATTAACTTATTGACTCTCGTCCTGTCGTTTAGCTCGAAGGTTTATTGTTGTTGTGAAGAAGCAGCTGAACTGGTGCATTCAAGGACAATCTGAGACTGCAAATTGCTTCAAAAAAGCATTTGTCATACTTAATTAAATTTGCAAATGTAGTAAAAGCTGTTAGCAGGCAGTCACTGAACAGGTTGAACCAAACTTCTGCATGTGCACATCGTCACAATGCATCGCACCGGTCAGTCAAACCCAGGTGAAATCCCACCCGCCTCAAACCAACCCCTCTGACCGTCTCCATGGAGACCAGTCCCAGAGAGCCCGTGGTAACCCGACACGCTGGGGGATGCTGGGTATGGATCCAGTTCCTTCTGGTAGAACCTAATCCTGTGAGATCACAGCCGTCACACGCCGCCCGACATCGTCCCACGCACCGACGGCGACTCAAACAACGAGATGAACGGACATTAAACTGAACAACTAAAGTCAGAGGGAAACAATAACATAAAGGATAAAACTCACATATCTAATCAGTTGTTTCCACTTCATGGATCTTTTCTAAAATGCAGATAAACACCACTGAGCGCAATAATTTACATTTATCAGCAATAAACTGCACATTAGAGACAAACTGACTCATGGTTTAAGAATCATGACCCATAAATGGAAACTGATGGTGTTCCCTGAGGATCCAACACACGACCGTGACTCCTGATCTTATTAGTCAATCTGAACTTCTGTGAAATAAAAACCACTGAAATAATCACCACTTTGATCATCTATGGCTCCTTTGTGGTGGAAGAAGAAAAGAAAACTTGAACGAGCAGATATATCAAACCTATTTTAGACAAACCGTCACATCTGAAGACGTCTCTCTGGCTTTGGAAACTTCCACATGTTTCTCTTTCTCATTATTTTTAGATATAAAAACTAACCCAGATGATTGAAATAACTAGTAAGAGCCCACAGGTAATTATTGGTTGCAGATTTACAGTGATCACAGTTTTTACGTGGTGAGGAGCACATCTAATAAACTGCACTTTATTTTCTACTACTTTTGTTTTTAAATCGTCTTTTGGAAGAAGACGATTATGATGAGTAAACGTAACAATGATTTTCAGAGCTTTTAAAAACACACTGAAAGTTTAATGTGGTGAAACCTGAGTCTGAGCTTTGCACCAAAAATTGCAGCACATGCAACAAAACCCTGAGTGAGTTTCTACTGACGACAGTCGTCTGAAGACAAACCTGATTATTATCACTGTGATCCTGTGATTTTAATTCATACAAGGACAAAAAAACAAACAGATTACAAGTTGAAAGTCCGGCGTTTAAAAGTGAAAACATGTCATTAGGAAACTGTCACTGCAGTTAAAGTGTTTTACTACAAATATCATCAATTATTAAGTCTCATGCATTAATAATTAACACTTTATTTGACTGTTATGGTTTGTTGATACAGAGCTAATTTTAAATACTATGGATTTTCTTCACTATGATTATTTCCCTGATCAGGATGAGATGAGATTCTCCTTTGACCTTCTGCTCTGATGTTATATGTTTGCCCCCCCCCCCTTGCAGTATTACCTCTGACATGTTACGCAGTATTAATACTCAGTAATGTAACTGAAACACTCGAGTACAGCTCAGGTGCTTCAGGTTTCTAATGAAACGCAGGATCTGGGTGTTGCTCCTGTTTCCAGGTGACAGCTAGCTGGGGCTAGCTGCGACTAGCATGTGTGAAGCTAACGATGCTAACGGCGTCAGGGGGCGTGTGGAGGCTCCGGGGCTATAGAGACACGCCGGGGTGTGGAGTGACAGCGGCCGCCTGACAGGTGCCTGTCAGCGGCGTCTCTCGGCCGCGGGTCGGCCTCAGGGTCCCGGCTGTCGGGCGTTTACACGTCGAGGCTAACGTTAGCTTAGCAACATCCTCCGCTTCATTCAGAGGACACGTTAGCATCTGTGCTAGCTGCGGGAGTCACTTGACGTTCACGGGAGTAAACAAACAAACAAATAAATAAAAACAAACAACAAGTATTATTATTATTATTGTATCTTCACAATCAAAGAGAGATATTTATCAGCGAGTCGCGAACCTGAGGGTAGCGACGACAACCCTGATTCCATTATTGGCCAGCTTACGGAGCCCGGCCGCAGCGAGCCACAATCATGAAATTGCCCAAAAACAGGAGGTGGATCCCGGGTAAATGTGGCTGTGTTACCCGTAGTATGATCCAGCACCGGCGGGATGAGCAAGCATCTGCAGGCCGGACCGAGGAGCAACAGAAACGGACGCTACAGTGTCCGATATTGGACACATTACACTGTGCACCTGAACGCAGCTAAGCTAGCTAGCATCGTTAGCAAGTTGCTCTGAGGATGGAGAGCAGCAGCACCGACGGTACCGGGTCGGTAGGTGTGGACTCACCGGAACTCCGAGCAGCAGCAGCGGAACCGGAACCGATAAATAAACACAAACAAATAAATAAACAACAAACAAGAAGAAGGAGCGGAGCTGGTGACGCAGGTCAGAGTGACGGAGCTGCGTTCAGGGACCACCCGGAAACCAGAGCTTCACCTCGTTGGTTTGACAGCACAGAGAAAAAAAAAACAGAAACATGGAATTAAAATTATATATTGCGTATTAATAAGGGTGCAGTTAAAATGTTAAAAACAGTCCAGTGTCGAGATCTGACTCATTTATAAGACTATGGGAATAAACACGTTTCTTTACACATGTCAAAGAGGGAATGAGCTTCCAGGCTGCAGCCAGCAGGGGGCGCCCATTACAAACAAATCAGTGTGTATGAAGTCATTTAATTCTTTATTTTAAAGTATTAAGTTATAGATTTATTATGATTTCAGAAGATTATCTGATGTTCTTGTTTGTAGAATGTATAATTTTATTTATCGGTTTATCTTCCAGGTTTGTTCTTTTGTACATTTGTGACTCAAAATCCCCAGATTATTTTTTTCAAAGCAAATGGCAAACAAAACAAAAATAATTTCTCACCTTGATCCAGATCATGCATGTGTAATAAATTCATATAGAGTCGTTATCACCTCTTCCCTCCTTTATAAATGACTTTCTCAATGAGTAGAATTACAATATATATACAACATATCATCACAGTAATAAGGAACGAACGGGAAACACTTAATTTATCAGGTAGTAAATTCAAATGTATCCTGCATAATAATAAATATCCAGAGAAGTTTCCAGGAAAGAACAGAGGAGGGAGAGGGGGGGGGAGAAAACTTTCCACTGTGTCACTAAATCACCTCCCAACAACCTATGAACACTTGTTCACACACTTAAACGAAACCTCTCTCTCTCTCTCTCTCTCTCTCTCTCTCTCTCTCTCTCTCTCTCTCTCTCTCTCTCTCTCTCTCTCTCTCTCTCTCTCTCTCTCTCTCTTTCTTTCTTTCTCACACACACACACTAACGTGGGTGGAGTCTGTCTCTGGGTTATAACTGGACACAACGTGCTGTCGGTGTCTTTACGAACCAGAGTTCAACACGAGAGGAGGAAAACCACAGGACTTAACTTTTTACAACCGAGTCACAGATTAACTTCTTTTATCTGGAGGAACAGACGACTGATGACGTGTCTGTGCTCAGGTGACGGATGAGTGGAGCTGTCGGTGAGTCCTGAATGAGAATATGAAATTATTCTTCCGCTATAATACTTCTACAAACTGTCTTAAGATCATTCTTACCGCTCTGACATGTTTATGTCAATGGGTGAACTTTCATTGACAAAGATGTATATAGAAAATATACATACAATTTTTGCTAAACATGAACAGCAATATTTTTTTTTAAATACATACAAAGTAGAAATAGTACGTGTTTGCTTGAGAACACTGCAAATACACAGTATTGTATTGTGAACTTATTTAATAGTATGTACTGAATATTGCATATTATTATATGCACTGCATTTATACAACATATTTAAATGGGTGTCAAACATGTAAAATAAATATCATTCTCTCTGTTCTGCTATACGTTTTATTTTATGGATAATTGCAAAGATATAAGAGTAGAAATAAATAGTTTGTTCTTAAGCACAAACCAAATAAATCTGTACAGATCTGTAACGAACACTGAGACGTATCTTCTCAGCCTCGTCTGATCAGAAGTAGGTTTTAATCGGAGCAGCGCGACAGAGGAATGTTGAGACAGTTCTCGATGCTTCGAGCTCGAGGAGCTGGTTTTACAGCTTGACCTGTTCCAGAGGAACTCGTCCTTCAGGTGCGACTCTGTGACGAGAGGCTGCATCCTTAACCTTATATTCCACTGACTTTCTGAAAGAAATATTGTACATATCACGATTAGATTTTACATAAAGCAACACTGGATCAGAGGAAGATGAAAGCAGAGCTCCGGCCGATCAGCAGGTTTCAAATGTTTGAGGTGTGAGCACCTGAGATGTTGGCCTCGAAAGTGGAAGCAAAACAAAGAGTAGATAAAAATCCATAAAATGAATCAAACTTTTTAATAACCATGACCTTTTTTTTTCTACTTTCCTCATTTTATTAATAATCATTTAGTTTGATGCTTCGGTTCCATTAACTTCTGTTCATTATAAAGTCACACATTCCTTCTTCTTATAGTTTGACCTTGAATGACCTCTTCTCCTCTTTCCTCAGTTTCATTTTCCAGAAGCACGGATTCGATGATTCTTCAGAGCGAGACCAGATGTGATTCAGGTTTGATTCCATTGTCGCCCACTAACCCCGGACCCTCCATGAGCTGACCTCTGACCCTCGCACCATGAACGCCCCTCATAAGGCGAACCCCCAGTTCCACTACGAGCTCAATGGAAGAAACTCCAGACCTGTGAGTATCTGAAACACATCAGAGGTGATCAGCACCAGTCAGAGGCTGTGGGCCAAGATTCAGCAGATACATGTGACCAATCAGCCAGCTTGAATTAGATATGTACTGATATGAATGGGATGATTGACAGCTGAGATTGTCTCGTGATTGGTCGAGCCTGGTTATCAACAGGACCTTGTCACCATGGTTACATCCCCTGATCTCTATTGTCTTCATTACCAGATAGTGGGAGGAAGTGGAGACGCATTGTCCATCTTTATTTACAGTTTATGATGTCTATGATTAAATATGAGTGTGATTTGAAGGAACGTGAGAAGTTGGACATGTGAAAGTAAAAAGAAAAGTTTTAAATGTTTGGAAAGAAAAGCTCATTTCTGTATTTCCCAGAATCACAAACTTCTCCTAAATGTGTCTCGTAGATATTTATCAACCAGAACAAAAGAGTAAATATGATGATGTTAAACTGCAGCGTCACCGGTGTGTAGTTCACACGATGCACCAGCCGTCACATCCTGACAACGTTCATTATTACACCTGCTCGACAACCTAATCCCTCCGATGCCTCGAGCACGACAATTCACAAGCGACACACAACACTGAACCGGTCCAGCTGCAGTTTTCCAGCTCCTCGTTGACAACGAGCACCTTTCACTGCAGCAGAAACCGGCACAGCAGGTGTTCAGCCGGTGTTGGTTTCAGTCGGGTGTTGCTGCAGGTGACTTTGTGTCCGTAAAGCAAAACAAGACTCGGAGCAACAACCACGAGCTGAAGGTCGTCACCTTGAAAAGCTTTAATAGGCAGCTTCCCTTCACACTCCGGTGTCATTACAAACATGAGCCGGGATTAAAACACTGTTTCACACCCGATGGTAGAAGAAGGTAAAGTTCAGATATCGGCTGAGATTGAGACCAGTGATGAGTTAATGAACAAATGAAATATGTTGAGTTCCATTCACAGTCATTCAGTTATTAGTTTTAAATCTTAATTTAACAACATTGAACGATACAAGATCCTTTGAGTTCAGTTACTTACTTATTACGAACTGAGCTGTTTAATTATTTACACTTGAATGACACAAGCTCATCCAGCCCCTGATCTGAGTCCTAGAACAGATCCAGATTGAATGTTCATCCTGATTTCATACTCACAGACTTCAGTTCCCTAAATCTGGCTGATGTTTTCAACCAATATTCATAAATTATTCTGTCACAAACAGCCTCTCACAATGTTAAAGTGATGAAAACTTCCCTGATCGAATCCTAAAAAGATCTTTCTTGAAATCGTTGTCACAAGTTTCATTGGCTTCAGAAGATGCTGGTTTTGCCCTCGGTTAGGACTGATCTTTTATTTTGAAAAGATCAACTAAATATTAGAACAGATTTCTACTAAACATAAATTAACAATGAAATCTTCACGGTTCTGTTCCATCTTATTGTTTCGTCCATTACACGTTGTCAAACGAGGTCACCTTGTTTCACGTGGTTTGGTTTTAATATGTGAACTGGATCGTTATCAGGGCTGCAAGAAAAACAAGAGCATGAAGTGAAGATAGTCAGCGGGGTCGTTGTGTTGTTACTTGATACGAGTCATTGTGTTGTTTGTCAGTGGCAGCACTGTGAAGCAGGACAGGTAACTGTGGAGCACAGGGGAGGGGGGGGCAGAAGAGTGTGGGAAAGGAGTTTGGAGGATTGAGATGAAGGAACAAACAGATCTGTGTTCACATGACGACTGAATGAGAACGTCACGGTGGACGGTTTGTCACGTGATGAAGAGGAAGACGTAAACAAACTGATATGAAAGACAAGATGTGAATGAAGTACGAGTGCATCAGAATAACTAGAATCAATCAACACGAAAGAACAAAAAATCATATTTCAAAATATCTCCCAGCTGATGGTCGCTCCTCGCTCTGTGTCCCTGACAGGACGATGGCGCTCTGAGCCAGGAGGTGCAGGAGTGCATCCAGTTCTTCGACGACACCATTGTCTCATTGGAGGAGAGCCTCACGGAAGATTACAAGAGGACGGCGCCGAGAGGCCGCGGTCCCACCGGAGAGGTCAACAGATCAAACCCCCGTCCGGGGCTCCCTATGTCCTCAGTCCTGACCGGACCTCCCAACCAGGACATCATAGACCTCGTCCGCCCGGTACCAGACCTGGTGCAGACTAGAGAGCCGGTCTTCAACCCCACCAGTCCAGGTAGCGTACTGCTGTTAGGAACCAAAACACAAAAACACACATTATATTGTAGATTTTATTCAGCTGCTTTTCAGTTAGATATCAAGACGCAAGTTATTAAAAATCACAGAAAGAGTCAAAGTTAAAGTAGAAGCTGAAGATTCTCACTTTACCTTTTGTTCCTCCACAGATTTCCAGAGTATTGTGGCCCACTCTGAAAGCCACCTGGAGGTAAAGCCCTGGCGCGATCAGATGGACAGTCTGCCTTCAGAGTACAACCCCCCCCTCCCAAGTGGTAGCTATGGGTCCACAGACTCCTCCTACCACCCCCCGGGCTGCATCCCCACTCCGGTCCTGATCGCACAGCAGATGGCAGGGAACCAGGCGGGTGGAACCTCCAACCTCCTTCGCCATCGCAGCTTTAACTCCGACAAGCCCCCGAGTCCCAGCTCAGATCAACCAGGGAAACACGGCCCTCCTACCTCTGCCAAGCCGTCCCGGTTCCCAGCCAACATCAGTGTGGTCCTCGGCAACAAGGAGCACCAGAACCAGTCTCTGGCTAACGTGCACATTCATGAGAGACGGGCCCAGATGCTGGCAAACCTCACGGGAACGTCGCATCCTTTGCTACAGGAAGATCCCGATCCGGCCGCGGAGCAGCAGGCTCGGAACACTCCGACCCGCAGCATCTCCTTCAGGGATCCCACACCAGGCTTATCCAGGATGGAGGCTCTGTCCAAGCTGGGCCTCAACAGGAGCCGAGCCATGTCTGGGGGCCCGGCGCAGCTTCCTGACAGCGCCCCACTGGACACTCGCCCAGGTGCAGAGGCCAGAGCTTCCCCAACATCAGGAACCGCCGCCAACGCCACGACACCGCCTCAAAGCCGCGGTTACACTGACAGAAGAGCTGAGGTCCTGCGAACGCCTTCCCTCAGGAGCCTGGAAGAAAGATCTTCCCAGCCGAGCCCCTCCCCTCCAGGCGCCACACGTCACAGCTTCTCTCCATCTCCTTATGAAAACAAAGCATCTGTGGCCCCCCCGCATGAGGTCACCTCCAACAGCTATGGAGGGAAATCAATCGTGGTCAATCCACATGTTTCCAAAAGGGAACCTGTGTCCTCTCCATCCAGCCCTGATCCCAAAGGCCTCCCCCCCGCACTGGCTAACCCCAGCGAGTTCAACACCTACGGAGGAAAGACCAAGGTCATGAACCCTGCTCCTACAGCCGTGACAAGGAGCAACCTCCCCGACATCCTCAGCTCCCACATCACCAAGAGTCAGTCTTTGCCTCCCAGGTCGGAGCTGCAGCCCATTGAGCCCAACAGCTACGGAGGAAAGAGCCGAACCATCAACCCTTCCTCGGGGTTAACTCGGCCCTCAGAACCTCCAGCCAGGAGTTTCAAACATCCAGCGCCGGCCCCGGCCCCGAGAGCCCCCCCACACGCTCAACAGAAAGCAGCAGCGACCCACGATCACAAGCGAAGGCCCAGCTCCCAGTTCCGTCCCCAGGGAATCACCGTGCAGTTTGCTGGACGGGGAACTTCGGACGAATCGCGCTACGAGGCGTTGAGGAAACTGGGGCTGATGTAAAAAGTCTCTATGAACTCGGTTATTTTTCAGTCTCCACCTCCGGAGCCTGAGCCTGTGGGTGGAGGTGATTTCCTTTGAGTTTCTCCATGTGTGACCTGAGTTTGAGGTGTGGTCGGTTTGTTTGGAGAGAGACATACTTTAGGCCGAGGAGCTGCATCTCACGACGAACCAGTTCAACCAGTTCCAACATGAACGCGTTTCCGTGCAGCATCTGTGATTCGTTCTGATCGAAGACGTCATCACACACGTCTGCACTTTAGTTTGGATCAAAGTGAAGAGAAGCATCTGACGATCCTTCATCTCCCGTCCCTGACAAATAATCTGATTGTGAACATTTTGATATTTTTCAAGCTGGGCCTCATTTCCTCAAAACATCTGTTTTTCTATGTTTGAAATCTTTTAATCAACACTTTCCCTCCGACAGCAGCTTGAAATTATTTTTCATTCACCGGCTGTGAAGACTTTTTGACCCTTTTCTCTTTTTACTGGTTTGTTTTACCGACTTTGGGCATTTTATTCAGCTGGTGGGAGGTTTTCTTTCTGTCTGGGTTTTTCGGGCAAGAAGAAAGTTGACAGCACTTTTCTTGATTAATCCTGAAAAGACCCGAACAGTCGTACAGAGTTCTGTGTTGTTGTCGTGGACTAATGACAATAACGTGAAAAGGAGCCGACTTTCGTGGAAGATGTGGAGCTGAGCTGCTGGAGGATATTTTTACTCTGTGGACGAACCACCCACACCAAACCACAGACTGTGGAATGGGCTCGTGGGTTTGACTCTCACTTTTCTTTACCGCGCAGAGGGAGTACTTCTCGATCTGCTCTTTAGGGCTGGGCGATCAAATCGTAATATACGAAACACAAGCACTAAACCCACAGAGTCTAGAAATACATCCTGGTTTACTGATGTGTTTTTGCTCCTGTCGACAACTTGGCTGTTTCAGACGTTTGACATTTTCCAAGTGTGTTATTTAACTGTTGTAGCTGAAAAGCATGAATGTGTGTGTGTGTGTGTGTGTGTGTGTGTGTGTGTGTGTGTGTGTGTGTGTGTGTATGTGCGTATGTCAGTGTGTGTGTGTGTGTGTATGTGTGTGTGTGTGTGTCAGTGTGTACGTTTACAATGTTTAACCTAGACTCCGGCCTCTGTAGTTCCTCTACAGTTACTTTTGAAGTGTATTTTCACACAGAAAAACTCTGTGTGAATAGTTTTTGTGAATTTTGTTTACAGACTCCGGTTCCCTGTAGTTCATCTACAGTCTTTTTGAAGTATCTAATGGTGCATATATACAGTGAATAACTACATTATGAGGAAATGTCTAAGAGTATCTACACATCTGCACAGAACAAGGACTTTTACAATCAGTGGTGAACAGGAAGATCAGCGTTCACGTGGCAGTTGCTGTTATGGAAACAGCCTGGTTGACTCTCTGACTTTTGAAATGTCCACATTATATATAAATATATAAATATGCTCTAATCTTAATATATGTAATGTTGAATTATTGTCAATCATTAAACGAAACAGCAAAACGTCTTTCCTGGTGTTTCTCTTTTATTCAGTCTGGTATGTGAAGGTGCTGGTCTATGATTGAAATTAGAAATTAAATTCTATAATATCTTAATATGGCTAATTTTCTTCATCAAGATCCTTGAATTATTCTCCTGGAAGTTGGTAAAATATGTAAGAAAAAGAAAAGTCTCATGATTTAAAAGAAATTCCTTAAATTGAGGAACTGTGTGTTTTTTCTTGTGTTGCTCCTTTAAGCGCTGAACTGTGTCATAGGTGCGTTACAGGAAGTTGAGTTTTCACACTGAGCCTCTTGTGCGTCGAGCGGCAGCAGCACAGAAGTTAACTGTCCAGACTGGGACGGTGACGTAAGACTTCCACAAGGACGGGTTCTTTACCGACGTCTGTACCTGTGTCTCTGTGAGGAACGTTTTAGATTTAGATCAAACGAAAGGTTTTGGCCAATCACCACGGCTTCAGAGCACCGATGGAGGATTCAGACTTCTTAGGGTTTGGATTAGAATTAGCTGCAGGTTTGATTGAGGTTATAACACAAAAGTCCCTTTTTAAAACCAGTATCAAAAGTTTAAATTCCCAACATATATATATATACTTATAAAAACTCTGCCGACGTCCATGGCCTTTTCCTCTGTTTGGTTAAAACACATTAGACGTGTTGATATGAGAATTTATAATAAACACCAGTAATTAGTAACTTAAATGATCCCTTCAGCTCTTAGTGCTGCTTGATTTCTTGGTAATGATGAACACATTGTGCAATGGGGGTCAACAGGGGCCAAACAATAGTCTTTTACCTGCGAGGCCCCTTTATGATTGAAATGCTCAGAGGTATTTACATGAGCGAGTGAAGGAAGTGACTAAATACTTACGTGTGCTGCCTTGTAATTAGACGATGACAAACAGACGCACCCTCTCCAAACACGCACACGCCATAAAACACACAAGTCTAGGAAGTCACACAGGAATCATATCCATATATATTTATTGTGATCACTTGTGTCAGTCATGAGCCGAAACATGGTTTTGAATCTAGACACAGAAGAAGTAAATCAGAGCCGTGGCCAGACGCGTCACTACAGAGCTGCTGAGGAACAGGCTCATGCAGCAGAACACACCGGGGGGTTCCTCCATCTATCGGCTCAACAGGTCAAATTCATCTAAAAGAATAAAGTCACTGTCATCACTATGGAAGACTCCCAGGCACACGGTTATCGGTTAAAGAAAAATATGCTTTTACCACGTTACACAAATCAAACAAACTCTTAGATGCTCCTGAATCTGGAGGAGAAGAAAAAACATCTAGCGAGACAGGAGGTGGAGAAAATGACGACTTTGTACACTCGGGGGTCCAATCAGTGAGCAGGTCACTGGACGCCGTCACGTCTCCAGAGGGTCCATGCGTCTGCATGAGGCTGAGATCGGAACGCGTCCGATGGCGTGGGACTCGTGTTCTCGTGGCGAACGTTGACTCAGAGGTGCCGTGACTGAACTTCCCTCGTGAGAAGATCAACGCCGCTCTCAGGTTTCAACAAACGATTAGTTGAGTAATTAACTAAATAAACTGCAGATTAATTAATGGTTTAAAAATTAATCTGGCGCAATCTCTTGATTCTCTCGGGTTCCCGTCTCCACTCAAAACTCAGAGGAAATTACAAATCCATGAAATACGGTGTTCAAGATGTTCCAGTTGAAAACGTAAACCTGCAACCGTTCAATGATTAATCAATTAGTCTATTGACACAAAATTAATTTAGGTTCCTGGACATAATTTTGGAATCGTGGAAAGTTCAGAAAACATAATTTTCTACTGATTTGATGGATGATTATTTGTTTTTGTAAATTTTCTGTAAAGAATCTGCAGGTTTGCAGCTTTCCTCTGTTTTATTACACTTTTCCAGCTTGGGTATCGCACGACTCTGAATCAACACACGCCTCTGGAACATGACATCCGTCCATTTGTCTGTGTGCAACACATCAACGTCTTCCTCTGCGTCACTGTGCAAACTGTCTGTGAACAGGCCACCAGTGTTCAATCCTCGCCCCCCTGTCCCCCATCCCTCGTCACTCGTCCCTGTGCTGCCTTCGACAGTTTGTCAAAAAAATTAGACCAAACACACGTGTTCCCGGGTCCGAAAAACAAATAAGGAAAAACAAAAGATCTGTATCCTTTTCTTGTATATATCGTGTAAATTTCGCAGGTTTTTAAACTCGTTAACTTGAGTCACGTTTTCCTCCAGCTGTTGTGGCGGCGGGCGTTGATCCTTTCATCCTGGTTCCCTGTCCCGTCTCGCCGTTCGGTCGCACGGTCAGGTACTGAGTCATCGTCGCAGTTGGTCCGGACATTGGAGGGATTTTTTTTGTCATCGTAGGACAAAAAAAGGAAAGGAGAGACGTCTTTCTGACCCTTGACCTCTGACCCCAGGCCCCTGGTTGTGTCCGTCCTCTTCAGGCTGCGGGTGTGTGTGTTCGGGGTCAGCGGTTTGTCTGTCCCGGCATCATCAGTGGACGTCTGGAGGACTCGCTCCTCATCTTCGACCGGTTTCCCCTCCGATCTTCTCTTTCTCTCTCGCACGCTTATTCACTTGCTCTCTTGCTCGGTCAGCCTGGGCCCAGACTCCTGTCAGCGTCTCCTAGAGGAGAGAGCAGGACATGACTGAAGAGGAGCTCAACCAGAGGAACACGTTTCCATGACGTCTGGGTTCAGATTTCTTTGTGTAAAAACATAAGTCTGTAACTGAAGACAAATAAACCCGAATACGACACAAGGTGATATCAACGTTTATGTGTAAACTTTATTTTCAGATGTTTTCAGGTCATCAAAGAAATAAAAAGTGAAAATCTGAATCAGTTAAAAGTGCAAACTCTGTTTTCTTATTGTCTTGTTGATTAGCGCTGCAGCTTCCTCTCTGCTGATAACGTCTCCTGCTGCTCTAACTCCGTAACACGTCGGCTTCTCTCTCACTCGTCTTTCCTGCTTCCTCTCACTTGCCTTTCTCACTGCTCTTTCCTTTCCTTTCACACCAAACTCTTCTCTGTTCAAAGAAAGTACCAACGAGCGGGCAGTCAGTACAAGATCAACAACAGGAGCCCTGATCCAACACATTCAGCGCTTCAGATATAAAGTGTGAGCGACGATGGCTGCAGTGGATCACGGCTCACCTTCCTCCCGTCTTGAAGATGAGGTCGGCGTTGGGAGCGCCTTTCGGGTGCTGGTACCGAGGCCGGCGCTCCCGGTTTGTGTTGGCCTGAGCCGGACGCTGAGCCAGGGACTGCATCATCTCTGTTAGAACACACACATAGTTTAACACATAGAAATATATATATATATATAAAGAAACGTTCCACTCGTGACTCGGCCGTGTGTCGTACCCTGGTAGTCCTCCTGCTCCTGTCTCTCGTTGATGTCCAGGGTGAGTTTCTTCATCCTCATGCGCTCCTCCTGTTCCGCCTGCTGCTGGTTGAAGTGGTTCGCCGCCAGGTGGGATGACAGCGGCACGTTCAGGATCTTATACTGAAGAAAGAAACACACACGAGATGAAGAAACCAGCTACAACAAAAACACATAACGGGTTTGGGTCATGAATAGATGACAACCAGAAATTGAATAAAACACCACTGCCATCGTCTGTGTGGAAGAATAAAGTTCATTGCTGCACTGATTAATTTCTGGGTGTAATGTACACAGACACACACACGCGCACAACACACACAGGATGCTTTTATTCTGGTGAGGCTGTGTGTGTTTACATAAAGAGAAAAGTCATTTCCCATCCACGCGCCGCACTAACACACCTACAAAGATATTCTCTGTTCTTTCCAAAATTCATATGAATTTTCTTTTTTGGCGTGTGTGTGTGTGTGTCTAGCATCTGTCCTTAAAGCAGAGCGAGGCCGTGTGGACAGAGCGCTCCATTAAACCTCAAAACTCTGGACACACCCTACAGTACAAGAAGCAGTCTCTGCCCTCAAACCACAAACAAATTACACTAATCAGGCACACGTTTGACGTCTATGTCTTCGAGGACATTGTTGACATCATCCATTCCCCTTATTCAACCTGAACCATCACCAACTAATTCCTTAATCCCAACTCCTACTCTAACCTTATTCCAGGCTTAAACTGAATAAAGACATTGTATTATTATTACTAGTAATACTGCGATGAGTAATAATAAGAAGTTTGAGGTATTAAATGTGGAAATCAAAATAGTGCTAAATATGAGAGACTATTGCAGGTTTGAAACTCAGAAATAGTGAGGCCTCACACTCACAACACCAGAGTCAATATTATTCCTGGGCTCAGTTAGACTGAGCTCTGTGTATGTCTGTGTGTGTGTGTGTGTGCTGAATTTCAGGGACACTGAAAGTGTGTGGTTGCTCTCAGCTGCTCGTCTACACACTGTACAGCTCTACAGTTCTGATCCTGGACGTCGCTAATCAACCACACGTGAGGTCAAACTACAGGTGATCCAGCTTCCATTGACTCCACCTCTCAAAACAACCAGGAGGAGAAGCTGGAGACTAAGTTAGAGAAGAGAAGATCGAACGCTGCTGCTCTGAACGACAGGAAAACAAAACAACCTGAACATCCTCCTGTACGTCGCTATAAAGACTTGATTTCACTTGCACAGTTGGTTGAGTCCAGTAACATTAGTTAAACCATCAATAAAATCCATTGATTCAACAGGATTTGATATTTGTCCCAGATTAAAACATTATTCACAGTTCAGAGTGATAACTCCAGCGTGACCTTTACCTGCTGCTTGTTGCCCTTGCGTGTCAACATCACAAACTGCATGGTGTCTGAGATGTCCTCGTCTCCCTCGGCGATGCACGGGGGTCCGCTGCCGCCCTTCTTAAGCTGACTCTTCAGCTGCAGGGGAATGGCCACGTCCAGCTGGTGCACCTTCACCGCCTCGCCACTCCGCTGCTGCAGTGACGACACACAGACAAAAGGTTTTTAACTTTCACCGTGAGGAGAGTCATGCTGGGATGTTTGGATCAAGTGTTTAAAAAGGTATAAATTCACTCCTTTGAGTCAGACGTGCAGAATCTGGTTCACTAGTGAGAACTTAACCTTTTAACACACTCTGAGTAACGAGAGGTCGTACCTGCAGGTAGGGCTGCAACTAACGACTATTCTGATAGTCGATTAGTCACCGATTATTGAAATGATTAATCGACTAATCGGATTATGAATGACACAAATTCTCAATTGCTCTTATTTAGCAAACAGCTTTTAAATTTAGCTTGAGATTGTTCGTAGCATGTGATTACTGAAAATAAAGGCAATAAAGATTGATATTTCATTCCAAAAAAATGTCTTTAAATAAACTTTGCTGCATATAAGGGCACTGTTGACACAAAAGCAAAGAAATCAAGTTTTTGTCCATTTAAAACCAAGGACAGGCAAAGTGCTAATTAAAAATTTTAAATTTAAATTCAAGTTTCCTTTTTTCCTGTCAACTAAGAACAGGCAGAGTGCTGATACTAAAAATAAATTAAAAATCAAGTACCCACTTTTTCCTGTTAACAAAAATGACAGGGAAAGTAACAGCAATAAAAACATCAACAAACGAAACTACAGTCTTCTGACTAAATAATTGTGATTAAAAAAAGACGTTTGTCAGGCAATAGGATAACATAACGCTTTAAACTCGTTAATAAAAAGTTTAAAGCATATTTTTGTAATGGATGCTAGAATCCTGCGCGCAGGTATATACGTGTATATATAACATCTGACAGAGGCGAGTCCGCATCGTCTCCGTTACGATGTCAAACGTGCCTCCTCCTCACATGCACGTGTCCTGCTTACATGGAGAGCAGGTCCGCCGCACAAATATTGCAGGTAGTTTTTTTCGGGCTGTTAAGAGGGAAGTTCTCTGGAACTTTTTACTTTCTGGTGCGCGATGCTGCTGCAGCCGAGGCCGCCATTGGTCCATGTTTTGACGCTATTGCACATGCGCGACTTTCAGAGATAGGAAGGAAGCGAGATGGCTCACTCCTCAGCTGCTTTCATCAGCACCTCCGGTAAAACGAGTTTTAGTTCAACTGCACGGCACGAAAAACACGTGCCATGACGTAACCAACGAATCATCGACTAGTAAATTCGTCGGCGACTATTCTTGTTATCGATTTTTGTCGACGATGTCGACTAATCGTTGCAACCCTACCTGCAGGTTCTCCAGCATCATCTTATCCAGAGCCTGAATGAAGTCCTCGTCCTCAGCACAGGCCACGTGCTTCAGTCCACCGCCGCGGAGGGTCACCTCCTGCAGAGAAGGAAGAATAACACAGGGACAAATGTCACACATATGTCTTTATTCTCCAAGGCTGCATGAAGAAATAAATAACTGTAAATACTGGCCTGTATATTTAAAGAAAGAAATATTTATAAGTTCATGGCTGAAGATGTCTTATCAACAGTTTGATCTTACATTGTTCTCCTCATCAGTCTCGTTTTCTTTAGTGGAGTCAGTTAGGTAGTCGGTGTTCTCTTCCTCCTCTTCCTCCCTCTCCCCTAGTTCGTTCTCGGATCCATCCTGTGAGGAAAAAAAACCTCAAGAGTCAAAGCTCGTGAACGTAGAAGAAAAAATGTATTTACTATTCTGAGTTTGATATTTTAAACTGTCTTAAAAAACAGCGAGAATAAACAATAAAACAAACTTGAAATACAATAGTATAGTTTCTTCATTCTCATCTCCACCCAACAAGAACATGGAGGAGAACAAAGGACGGGCAGGTGGACAAGGAACAGGGTGAAGGTTTGAAGCATTAGATCATCACAACAACAACAACAACAAAATCGACTCACATCCTCCTCATGCTCGTTCATCTCACTCTCGTTGCCCGACTGCTCCTCGGTCTCTGCGCCTCCCTCTTCATCGTCATCGCCGTCATCGTCTTCCTCGTCCAGCCCCTCCCCTTCGCTCATGGCGCTGGAGCGACCATCCTTCTCCATGTCCAGACCTACATGAAAACACACAATAATGATGTTAATAGTTACACAAAGGTGGTTGTGACAAATACCTGCAGAGCTGAGCCCAACCCAGAAGAGCATCTTCAAACAAACAGCTTCAGTTAAAAATAGAACAAATATTCAGGAGGAAATTGTTGATTCATTAGTGTGTCCTTCAGTGTCGACCTGAATCATAAGTGCAAACAATTACACAACCTGATTACGCAGTGTGGTGGTGACAGATGAAAAATGAAGTCGAGCAGGTGGAGGGAAGCAGAAGATCAGGTTCTGTGTGAGTCAGAGCCTGAAGAATGAACTGATCCTGGTTAAAGTATGAAAAGTTTCACAATGACACCAGTGTTTGACTCAGCCAGGGGGGGGCTCCATCCATCAGCCTTGTCAGTCACTCTCTCCTCTGCACACACGCTGTTATAACAACCTCCACCTTTAGTATCATCAGTATAAAATCTGATCATTTCATTTTCAGGCACAAGACACACACAGACACTTTTAAGGAACATGCAGCTAAACAATACTGTTGCTTCGGTCAAACTTGCAGGACTTTCTAGTGTCAGCCTGTGAGAAGGCGGAGCAGCTGTTTACTCTTTTCTCTGCACATTCCATGTCAACCACTTGAAACTGTGAAACAAAGCCCGTGCTGCTGTCACTGCAGAGTGAGAAACACATGTCACACTACTTCCTGCTTCCTCCTCTGTCACTCAGCTGTGCACAAACTCAAATATTCCAAAATACAAACCTCAAAAAACATCATATCAAAGAATGTTGGTTTCATGTTTGAAAAAAGTTCTCCCATATTGTTTTTTAATTTAAGTCACGTCGCCAGTAAGATTATATAACTGACATGAAACAGAGATTATGAAACACACTCCAGACGCTATGTGATCGAGAAGGAATTTAACAACTTGATGACTTGTCATTCATGCTCCGACATTTATGGATTCATGATGAACATCAGTGTAAAGCTGCACTGAATGATATCAATGTTTTTTTATCAACTTTGGGAAACAGCTTCAGCATTATATAAAACAATAGTGTTTGTGCCACGAGTAGAAAGTAGAACTACACTGATGCCACTGACAGGAACCAGCACTCTCTGAAATGGACATGGTTCAATTTCATTGACAAATATCAGCCCTAACTCCGGTGTATGGACTGAGCGTGTGTGGAACCTGTCTGACAGATACAGTGGAGCGAGGAGTGATGCACGACAGTCGTCCTCCTACACTCTCAGGAATGCTGCTCAGCCGGGATGACAGCGAGAGCGCAGTTCAACCGGAGAGACGGGCTGCTGCACACTCACATACCCCTCGCACACACATGAAGCAGTGACGTGCCGGAACTACACAACCGCCTTCGAAGACGAGCACAGTGAGCGAGTCGCTCCTACCTAGTTTCACGAGCACCTCCCTCTCCAGGTCAGCGACCTGCTTGGTGGCCTCCTCCAGCGAGCAGCTGATCCTCATCTTGGGCCGGAGCAGCTCCAGGGTGTCGCTGATCATGTAGTCGATGTCGATGGGGAACGGGTGATCACGCGTCCAGACGTCCACGCTCTTCTTCCACCAGATGTATCGCTGCAGACCAACAGGACATCATCTCATTCATTCTGCTTTTATGTGACCAGACAAGTCCCTTGAAAACCATCATCTCTTTGACAATGATAGCATAGTTCTACATTACATAAAAATAATTAAATGAATGAATTTATAATTAAAATATGAATCGTGAGCTGTAGCTCTAACAGAATCATATAATAACCTCAGAGTCATAAAGGAGAGTGAGGGACCATATTTAGATCCTGCATATAATTATTACATTTCTCGTCACAATGGGTTCACAAGTTCCAAATCATTATTATTATTATTATAAAAAGCCTGTTAGAAAACATCTGTGTCTGGCAAACAAACAAAACAGAACAAAAATAAGCAGCATCTAAATATTCTATTTATGTATTTCACCCACTTTTGCGACTGAATAAAATGAGTAATAGCTTATACAAACATATACAGAATAACATTTATACAACAGCGCCCCCTGCAGGCAAAATTAATACAACTTTACAGGACATGTCTGGTAAAGTTGCCTCTGCGACTGTTTCATTCATGAAACACCTGCTTTCAAACCAACCAAAACCACAGTGAACGCCCACAAATACTAAAACCACAGTTCTGTAGCACCTTATATATATATTATATATAATTTATGAGACATTATATACGCAAAATGGTTGTGTAAAACTGGCCACATATCCGGAGCAGAACAACGACACTGAGAACCCCAAACTAAAGACAGGACTTAGAGGTGCATCTTAAGCAGACGAACCTGGAAGTAGATGAGGAAACAGTCCAGCTTCCTCTTGCTGGAGCCTCGGTCGAAGTACTGGCCGCACGTGTCGAGCAGGGTGCAGCACATACGGAAGCGGAACAGGTGCTCGGGAGGATCCAGGAGGCTGGGGCTGCCGTCCGGATTCACCCCGAAGAAGATGAAGGAGAAGAGGGTGCGGAAAATGACGGCCGACTCCACCATGCGGTAGTTATAGAGCTCGCCCAGGAACTTGGCGCTGCTGATGCGCCGCTGGTTGAACTTGGGCTGGTTGACCTGGGAATGGACAGAGGTGGAATTAGGTCCTGTATTGTACGTCTTCAGTAAAGGAACAAAAGTTTTGCTACCACTTGAAAATCTGCACGTTTTCTACTTGGCCAAAAATGATCACTTGAATTGAAGTGGAACTCTGACAGGTTCGACTGGTTTAGATCAGTGAGGTGATAGATTCAAGACAATTGGTTAGTGTTGTTCAAATCCACGTGACAGACAGTATCCTCACGTGTTCTTCAACATGCAGCATAGTTCTTCACACTGACACTGACAACATGACCTCCTCTTCAATCAACAGTCCAAACTGTCAGTAGAGATAAGCAGCTGGTTTGTCCTCTAGCGGCACCTTACCTCACCGCTCTGGACTCCAGTTAAACCCTGTTCAGTGGATGATAAACATCTACTACATGATAGTATCAGCCCATGTTTTATGTCTCCTCACCTCCATGCCCAGCCGGATGTCCTCCAGGACTCCGTCCACCACGTGAATCCCCACGTCCTCCTGGTAGGCCACCAGGCCGGCCAGCAGGTTGGCCACACAGTGGATGCTGTTGTACTTGACGTTCCAGATGTTGACCATGCAGCAGATCAGGTAGCGCTTCACATCTGGGTCCTGCCACGGCAGCTTGCGCATCTGCCTCAGCACCTTCTCAGTGGTGACCTTGGACAGGTCCTTGTAGAGGAGCTTGCGGATGTACTCGTGCAGCGGCGGCCTCTTCTTCTTCACCGTCTTCTCCATGGGTGGGGGGTTGCAGTAGTAGTAGGCGTTCTCCACCATCGTCACGTAGCGGGCATCCAGATGCTGAGCCTGCTTTTTGCGCATCATTTGCTCCTGAAACAGAATTTGAGGATAAATCAGCTGTTTACATTACGTCTACAAACCAAACCAAAATCTTAATACTTTAATTTATTTTCTTTGTTAATTTTAGTCAAGTAGTTCTGAGTTGCTTTTTTCTGTACATATGAAATGTCTCACAGGCGGCTTATAAAGTGCCAGAGGAAAACAGCCACTCGAGGACAGGTTGAACGAGACTTGTATTGAAACATTTGTCGTCTGTTTTATTGCATCAGACCAACTGTGTGTGACGTGCACTAACCAGCAGGACACTGGTGCGCAGGTGAGAGTCAGGGGATCTGAAGAGGAAGCGGCCGCTGGTCTCCAGCAGAGTGCAGGCCATCTCGATGTGGTGATGGGTGAAATCAGACAGCAGCATCTGTTGACAGACAAACGCAAACAGAGACGTCCAGTTAAAACCTTCAAACTGATCGGCTCAGAAGTAACAGCGTCAGATCTCAGATGGCATTTCTTCACCCACCTTGAGACAATGAAGCGTGTCCGTTTTTGTGAACATCAAAAATTTGGCCAGTTCCCCGATGAATCTGACTGTTTTATTTTTTGTCTCAATGTTGATCTGGTCCTTCTTCCGGATCTAAGTGCACAAACATTAGCACAAAAAAATATTACCTACAGAATTCAACGTCATACAAAATACTGTGCTATACAAAGGTCAGGATTCTGTAGACTTTGTAAAGAAATTAAAATTAAACTATATAATAAGGAATCAACACGGGTCACTACATACCACTGTTGTATTTGATTATAAAACTCAAGTGCCACTATAGAGAACCTACGTGAAACCTGAAGTCTCCCTTCAACATGGAGCAGAGGTCCTCCGCCACATCGGACATGCAGGGGTGAAGAGTTGCCACCAGCCGAGAGTAGAAAGGGAGCAGATCCAACCTGGAGGAAGAGACAGAGGCAACACTGTAAATCATAATGACAGCACAACCAAAGATTTTCTAGTCTCTGGGTGCATCTGAAAAGTCCTGAGTTTTCTTTCTGTCACATCTGTCAAGTCAAGACTCACAGTGAGGAAGAAGCTGATTGAACTTAAAGTTCACCATATCATCATCAGAGCTAAATACAAGGGTAAGGTATATCAGTAATAAAAAAAATGTATTCAAACATTCCTCACATTATTATAAATGTCAATATTACTTTTACTGTGCTGCTGAGACCAAAAGACCGAAGTTATTATCATGTTCAGCAAGTCCATCAGCGCAGCGTTACCTCTGCCTGGGGACAGTGAAAAGGGCTCGGACAAGTTTCCTCCTGTTCGATTTGGTGTTCATATTCATGCAGAAGTCCATGGCAGCCTGCAGGAGTCACCAACAATAACATGTCATTACTCATTTATGAGGGGAAACGGTGAATCTTTTTCACAATATCAGTTAATTTGTCATGACGCAAACCACGAGGTGCGTTACCTTATCTATGAGGTCTCTGTTCACACAGTTGGGGAGCTGCTGGATGAAGGCGTCCACAATGAGCTTCAAGTGGGAGCCTGTGTTGGCCTCCTCATCCTCTTGCTCTACACATACAAAGATAAAAGCTTATTAAAATCCACCTTTAATTAAATTTGACTACATATGGAGGGGACTTTCTGAAAGCGTCTCTCTCTCTTACCTTGCTCATCCAGCAGTTTTTTGGTCAGTTCCTCATTTTCCACCTCGTCTGCTCCCTCCAGTTCCAGAGGTTCGTCCGTGATTTCCAGAGCCTCCAGAGCCTCCAGCTCCAGTTCCTCCGTAGTGGTGGCCGTGTCCTTCCCTTCTTTCCCATCTGAACCAGCCACAAACAGCAGGTCAGGCACAAGTCAGGATAAAACTGAGTGAGTCTCTTTCTGCTTATGTCTGTCGATTCGTTACTTTTACCTTTGGCCTCCTCCTTCTCTTTGGCCTGGTTGCTCTTCTCGTTGTCCTTGAAGAGGATGGCAGGGACGAAGGCCTTCAGGTCCACCATGTTCTCATAGAAGTTACGAGCATCTTCATCTTCCCAGATCCCTCCTTCCAGGTCGTACTCTCCAGGCTTTCCAGGGGTGAAGATATCAATGCCAGGACCGTGCTCTGCGAGAGACATTTAAAAAAAACAAAAAGTCAGCATTTGACATCTTACATCCATAAAAAGAGTATTTTAAATGAATTATAGAAAAGACACACACCCTCCTGCACAGTCTTGTCCTGAGGCAGATCTGGCATGTTCTCATCGAGCAGATCAGCCAGGGACTGAGTGTTGGCCAGCAGCTTCTGGTAGGAAGTGGCAAACTCTTCGTACTGCTTGTGCCTGTCTTCACTCAGCTCCCCTTTGGAATGTAGGATACGCCTGAAGAGAATGAAGAGTTAAGAGGTTGTATCGCGGTGAGCAAACAAACCACTGGCTAGGAGACAGGGAACACTCACCTGTTCTGCCTCTCAATGTTCTGCAGCTCCCGGTGGTCCTTCTTCAGGTGTTTGGTGAGTGAGGTAAAGTATTCTCGTAGAAGGTTCTGGAAGGGCTGCTGTTTCTCTGTGTTGATTATCTCACTCGGGGGGAAGGACAGGACGAACTTGTCAGCAGCAGCTTTCACCTTGCGGGACATCAGACCAGCGATGTCATCCCCACAGTGCTTACAGAAACTGATGACCACCGACACGTGAGTGTGCGAATCCCGGTCGGTCCCAATGATGCTCTTCAGCTGTTCATAAATGAGTGAGAGACCCTCTTTGTCCGTGAAGAGGCCCACGATTGTGAGCTCTGCAATAAAGCGCAGATCTGTGCGCAGCTTGCTCACATTGGGCGCCTTTTCCTCTTTCCTTGCTTCAAAGTGCCTCTTCCACGCCTGCAAAAGTAATGGAGCAAACTCGGAGTAGCGCAGGTGGAAGAGGGAACACAGATGGACAGAGCAGCCGACATCAGAGATCTTCAGCTTGGCCTCCACGACAGAGCTCACAGCCTCGCCGATGTACTTGCTGAGGTTCAGGGATCCAAAGTCATTGGAGAGTGAATCCCGCTGCTGTTCAGTAAGTGTGCGCAGCTTCTTGACGAAGGCCGTGTTCTTTTTGAGGCTGGAGTCCAGGCGGCTGAAAAAGGCCTCTTCAGGCCGACCCTCTTGGGCGTTCTGGTTCTTGCTGCGGAGTTCCTTCCGGCAGTGATGGCGCTCCCAGGCCTCCTGGTGCAGCTGATGCCCCTCCTCCTTTTCCCTGCAGAAATTCAGTAAAATTGAGGACGATTAATAACTAAAGCGAGAAAAAAATCAAATGAGAGATTACATGTGTTGGGTTTGGCTTTCTTGAGGGGCATGTAATATTTACAGTCTGGATGAATGAAATGTGAAGCTGACATATCACAACAGTAGATTAATCACTTCTGTTTAGAGCCTTTTCTGCCCAGACATATATTCTAATGTCAACATGCATTTGTAATTTTCATGATAAAAAAATATCCTTTAACCAGTTCAATCAGGAAATCATCATAAACCTATGGGACAACATAAAAGTCCTACATCACTTACTTTAGGAGAGCAGCCTCCTCCTCACGTAGTCTTCTGGCCTCCTCCTCTTGAACTTTCCTTTCCTCCTCCTCCTGCAGTCTCTTCTCTTCCTCCTCCTTCTTCTTCTGTTCCTCCTCGGCTTTCTGTTTTTCCTCCTCTTTCTTTCTTCGCTCCTTCTCCTCTTTCTTCTTTTTTTCCTCTTCCAGCCGCTTCCTCTTCTCCTCCTTGCTGCCGTCTTTTTTACCGCTCATTTTGGCCTCGTCTTTTGCTTTGTCTCGAGCAGACGCCGGTCGCCGCTCACCATCTCTGTCCTTCTCTTTATCCTTGTTAGTGAAGGAGCAAACTTCCTTTTCGTCCATGTTTACTGAGCGCTTACGTTCAGCCGGCATACTGAAGAAAGAAGACATAAGTAGAAAAGAAAGTTAATCCTCTTCGCACATTCTTCCATCATCTCCTTGTTGAATATATGAATGAATTGTTCAGTTTATTTAGTATTTAATGATATCTCCTTTCACTTTTATTCCTTGCCAATAAATCTTATTGAGAGAGCTGTTACTGGCTGGGGAAATTTACACTGAGGCCAACATGTGGTTAGACAGCAAAGCAAAAAGGCAAATGACAGAGCAATAACAATCGTCAGAAAGCAATGTGACAGGGAAGACCAGATGTCAACATGGAGGTGGTCGGAAACTCTGAGTTCAAATGTGGATTAAAAGCAGACAGAGTTTTAAAACTTGGCGACAATCAGGTGCATCGTATTTAAAGGTAATTGGGATAAAACCACATTGAACAAAACTGCTTTGTGATCGGACATAGATATCCTTAGTTTCAATGTTGTCATTAAAAAGGACAATATCTAGGGTGTAACCCTTTTAGTTTGTGTTGTATTGCCTAAGTGAGGTGAAATGGTTGCAGTGCATCTATAAAACCAGTGATAAAACTCTGAGTAAGGCAGCAGACATGTATGTTAAAAACTATTTTATGCTTGGACGAGATGTAAATGATTAAACTGAGTCCTGGATGTTTTGAGTTACTTGTAAAACCAAGATGTTTACAGGAAGTAAAACTATCATGAAAAATGTGGGAACATTTAAAATCGTTTCAGTATTTGACAGCGACCCCTCATCACTTCCGTCAGACGTGTTATGTTTGTAAAGAAGGATCAAACAATGTGATTATTTAACTGTGTTCCACTGAATTAGTCAAACACGCACACCCACGCAACAGCTTCGGTGCAGACACGGCTCGTTAGCCACCTAGCCCAGATAGCTTAGTTAGCATGCTAACATGAGCACTATCCTGTGTTACTGAGCTTTAATCTCATCTTTGAAGAACAACGACCCGGTTTATTAACTCTTAAACACGCTGTTGCGTTAGAAACACGTGAACACACAATCAAAACAACGGTTAGCATCGGCGGTGCTAACACGTTGAGCTAGGCCAACTGACTGAACGCTCTGACACACGGATGTAAACAAAGGTTTTAGCAGCGTTAAACAGGAAGTTGAAGCAAATTAAATCATTATGATGTAAATATGGAGTCATATAATCCATGAATCCCTGATTGTATATCCTCATTTCGTCTGAATGATAGATTAAAATGAGAAGTTTTACCTACTAGCTGTAGCAAAACAAACATCGATTAGCAGCCTTAGGTTTTACCGCTCAGGACCTTCTCACTATGCACCCACACCACATGCCTGACTGGAAACATGTATGATATTTATGCCACAGCTTGGTGTATTTTTTATTATATTAAAATTGTTTTAGAATAATTTAAATATGATCTAAAGCGTGAATAACTTTGTTACTTGGCCGATTCCGGTTGTGTCCGCTCGACAGGCGGAGCTCGCGGCGGCTACTGATGTAAACAAACGTTTTATCAGCATTTAACTAACAGTTAGTGTGAATAAAGTGATTTTAGCGTAAATTTAAAATCGTATAAAACACAAGTTAATACATGTAAGTCCTCGTTGTCGTGTATAAATATAATAAAGACTAAAATATTACCTGTTAGCTGCAGCAAAACAAACGTCAGCTATCAACGTAGGTTTCCGCTAGTTCTCACCAAGGACCCCTCACTGTGGACCCACGCAATGCGCCTGACTAGAAATAAATCAACGTCGTTGTATTTTCTACATATTTTGATATAATCTGTATAAATATTGGTTTAATATCATTAACTGTTCGTATGAATCGTAAATAGATTAATATTTTTGTTGATTCAGATTGTGTCAGATCGACAGGCAATGCCCGGGGCGGCTTCTGACGTAACAGTGGCTAATAGATAATAATAATAACATAAATATAATAATATTAATACTCTATACCACTATGATTAACTACAGCTGCAATATTGCTTGAAATTAAAGCACGAGTTTTAATAATCAAAGTAACTATAGTACTTTGAAGTTCCTTTGATAATAATGTGTGATCCTTACACTGTAATATAGCATTTTTAAACGTAGCATATTTACTTGTAAGAGAGTATTTTTACTCAATAGCAAGCTATTGAGTTTATCTATTGGTATAGGATTTTAAATCAGAGGATTGTTGGTTTTGGGGTTTGTAACTTTAATCAATAAACGAGGCAGCTGCACTGATTTAATTTGTTAAAGCTGTATATTAAAACCAAAGCAAACCTGTGTAGTTGAACTGAAAACAGTTTGACCTTCAGTAGAAACAACAGACTCTTTGTGCGTTTTACAGCAGCTCTCACATTTTCCATCTGAGACGACAGACACGCTCTGTTTCTAAACTCATACATTCAGCTGAAAGGTTCGCAGCCCAGCCGCTCTCCTGAGATCTTGTGGGTGTGTGTGTGTGTGTGTGTGTGTGTGTGTGTGTGTGTGTGTGTGTGTGTGTGTGTGTGTGTGTGTTAAAGTGCACCAGTGTTGCTGCAGGAGCTATGTTGACACAAGGTGGGTGGTGGCAGTTCAGAGCTCTGAGCCACAGAGAAGCTGCTGTTCACAGGAAAATATTTTATATTTAAGGTGCATGAATATAATGAATCGATCTGATTTACTGATGTGTTTCTGCTGCAGTTTATCTCAAAGTTAAGATCCTGTTGTCATTCGCTGCCACTCAACTGCTCTATTTGCTCTATTTTTCTTGAGCTTGAGCTGTATAAATATATTTTTTAGATATATACATTTTATTTTCTATTTTAAATTTTTGATATTCTATTTTATACTATTTCTATTTTTTTTGGTTGTAATTACCTGAGCATTGCTGGAAGAGAGCCTGTGACTCAAGCATTTCATTGCCAGCGTCTGCTTAATGTTATTGTTGTGCATTTGATAATAAAAATCTTGAATCTTGAACTCCTAAGTACCTGCTGTATTACCTCTTGTCACTAGTTACTTTACAAACTTGTAAATGATTAATGATCAAATACATTGCCTGAGATTAAACAAGTGGTTTGTTGTTTTAGCTATTGATTATTAACATGATTAACTGATAGCTGACCAGAAATTATGAAACATCTCTGGTGAAGTCTACAACCCAAACATATTAAATAGGACTAGAAAAACCACTTCATTTACCAAATGAAAACCTGAAACCAGATGATGAAAGAAACTTTAGTGTTATTAGTATTTAAAATAACTGTATGAGGCCCAAAGAGCTAAAACTCTAATAAACCATTGGAAACAGCTGTAAAGTCACTAAATCAGTTTTATTCAGCAGACAGAACAATTGCAACACATGAGAAATAAAAAACAGTGAATCTGTCATGATTCAATCAGACAATCATGACAAGGCAGCGTTACATCACAGAGACATTGTCCAGACAATATAAAGACACTTCTTGTAATGATTATCACTGTTGAAGCAGAATAGTTGAGTTTTAATTCAGAAGTAAAATCACTGACTTGAGTCAACCCTTTTTAAATATTAAATACACAACAGACGTCAAACTTGTGATCGGAGGTCGACGCTTGCATCTGAAATGTTTTCACCAGAGGAAAAAAGTAGAAATCTGTCTGTCACAGTAAAGTGTGTGAAGAAGCTCATCACAATAAAATTTAATACTATAGATTCTAAAAAAAAATTATACAAAATACTGAAAAATTTAAATAAATTAACTAACACTGAATGAGACTAAGAGCAGAAAACAAAACTAGAATCTGAAATTCAGTTGAGAATTAACACTTAGTTTAAAATAAGACTTGAATGCGACTGGATGTGGTTTCTGTTCCTGCTGCTTCATAAAGGCTCGGTTTAAAAAGGCTTAGTCATCTTCTCAAATGTAAAATGTTGCAATAAAATCAGTCGACTCATGAGAGTGAAGAAGTGAGAAGATGATTCATGTGATTTCAACCTTTAGGGACAAACACAAGAAAATGTCTTCTGGACAAATTTTTAAAAAGCAGGAGAAATGACAATAGTTATTTGACTCATATCATTAACATGATTATAATATTGTTTTCATGGCGGTGCCTGTCTCCAGAAGCAGATGAAGGTTTGATGCCTTGCTCGACGGGTCTTTCCCAATTCTTTCACTCAGCCCACCTAAAGTGTCGTCGTGCACATTTACTCCCATCTGGGAACCACCATGATGTTACTTACTCTCTTGAAAAAATACTCATAATAAAATATTTGTATATAAAAAGGAGCCTCTGCCCCCAGCCAATGGCAGGAGGCTGTGCACTTGATTGACAGGTAAATCCCCCTATGGTCTTTGAGCCAGGCGGCTTTTCCCCTCCTCCTGTTCGGCCAGCTTGAAGTGAGTGTAAGACAGGATTCCTGCCAGCGTGCACAGGATCCCTAAAGCCTGAGGGGGGGGGAAGAGAGACGGGCAGAGAAAACAGGTTTTAGAGAAAATAAAAGGTTTGAATCCCAAAGCAGCACTGTGAGACTCACCTGGTTGAGTGACAGCGGGTCGTTGAAGAGCAGGTATCCTCCAATCAGGGTGATGCAGAATTTAAAATGACCAAACATGTTGTAGCTGAGAACGAGATTAAGGAAAACAATGACCGATCGATAGGCTGGGCCCTGCAACTCTCCCACAAACAGGAACAGAGAAGAGCTCCTAACAAGCTCCTTAAACCTGGAACTTTACAGACTAGAAATCTGATAAACACTCCAAAACCCTTCAGACCCTCCATGGCCTTTTTGAGCCCCTGTTATTTAAGGATACGTGACAGCTGAAGTATTTCCAATGATCCAGTAGATGGACAGGTTGACCAGGAATGCCACCACACCTGAGAACAGCACGGTCATCTATAAAGGAAACAGACGACACTGTTACCTGAATATTCAGTGTGAGGGAGTTTTGTGAGTCTGTGTCTTTTGTGTTGAGTTTTACCAGAGCAGGCAGAGACCAGGGTCCAAAAATTCCTCCATCTCCAACCACCGGCTCAAAAAAAGGAACGACACAGAGCAGGAAGCCTGACGACAGAGGAGCCTGACAGGATAGAGATCAGAGGTCAGAGATGATACCATATCATGTTTCCTTCTCAATCAAGAATCCTGGACTTTGCTCATCAGCCAATACGACTGTCCAAGGTTAAGGCCTTGGACAATAAACCAGTTCCTCAAGGCAGTGTACAGGCAGTTACTGTTATAGTCACAGTGTTAGTATTCTAATAAATTGTTGTTCAACATCAAACTACAAAGTGGTACCACTAGTGTTTGTGTCTCTGGAGAGGAGTTTTACCTGATGGTACAGAAGCTGCATGGAATTCACCTGCAGCTCATGTTGTTTAGCTCCGACCCACTGACAACACAAGAGACAGGGAGAGAGTTTAACAGTCATTCATTTTATTTCTGACAATTTGACAAAAAACAAAAGTTTCATTTCAGTGTATATTTACTCACAACTTGGTAAAGCGATGTCACCAGAACTCCAAGTGATGCAAACACTGTCCCCAGCAGGTTGAACCGCACATCGTAATAAGAGTTCAGTATCACCCCCAACGTGATGGGAACCTGGAGACAGACAGGGGAGGAACCAGACAGGAAGGAGTTCAAAACAGACTGTGGTCACTGCTTCAGCCTCATGTCAAATGAATGTTAAGATGGGATGAACTCAAGCTCTCCTCACCAGTGTGAGTTTGATCTTGGTGGAGAAGGTCTTCTTGTAGTAGGTGGTCTGGATGAGGATGATGACGGGCGTGGTCATTGTTTTAGCCAGCTGGTACGTTCCTATGGAGTTGTTCTGCAGGGAGAGGTTGGTGAAGGCCACAAACCCACAGAAGCTCAGGGCCAGCCACACAATCCTGCGAACCGGGAGGCTCTTTGGACAGAACATGTCCATTTGGTGGCAGATGAAGAGTCCGAGCCACGTGACCACAAAGTGAACCAGGGTCAAGGTCATGTTGGGGAAGCCGTAGGTTACGTAGATCCACTTGTTGATAAAGACGATGCAGATGGATGACAGCAGGTTGACCAGCAGCCCGGCAATCAGGCGCCTGTTGGCGAATAATCCAAACAGCATCTCTGCCATGGTTCCAGATATTCCTGAGCTGAGCTGCGACTTGACTTCACTGAGGTCGAGGTTCACACTGGAGACAAAACAGAGAAGCTGAACGTTAGAAAGTCTGAGATCTCAGAGAACAGATGATTCTATTCACAGACAGGATTAGTGTATAGTGAATAAACTGACCATGCATCTTTAGATTCTATGTAAAACTAATTCTTGATTGAAGGCAATTTGAAGCACAATATATTTGGTTGTATTTGTGTTTTCTTTTATTTATAGTTATTTCTTATAAAATTCATAGTTAAATTGTAAATTATCAAAACAAATTACATTTAAAACGAGGTGGAACAATGTAGCCTAAAATAAAACTGTAATAACCAAGTAAAGTATCCCAAATTAATACTTCTATAAAATGTATTTGATTACTTTAATCACTGTTTTCACAATTAAGTCAAAACAAATCAACACCCATCATTTAACCTGCAATTCACTGTTGATCTAATTATTTGAAGTCATTTGAAAAATCCACTTCCTGTCACTCTAACCTGTGCGTTTTGACTTCAATTAGTTTTAGAAATCAATTAGTGACTCAAGGTCTGTGCTTCAGTCCTCAATGGAGTAACTGTAATCGATTACTCTCCTCCACTACTATCAGCATTAAAGGAAATTTACATATAAAAATAAGCGTTTTTTAAAATAAAGTTTGGCCTGATTCTCTGATTATTGACTTAAAACCTCAATGATGCAAGTTTAACATTAATGATTAAATGACATGTGTTGTTATTTAACATGCAACAGATTTAAGATGAAGCTTTACATGTCACTACCTGCCTTAGTGTGTCTGTGTGTGTAATTGTGTGTCTGTGTGTGTGTGCATGTTTGTAGTTGTGTGTTTGTGCCACGCGTGTAGAAAACTTTACCTGTGGTCTCCATCTGTTCTGTCCCACTCTTCTTCTCTCACTTGAGCCACAGCTTCCGGCCTGTGTCCGCTCCTCTCCCCGGCTGTCAGGCCTCCTCACTCGGCCTCACCACTGACGAAGCTCCGCTGCGGCTGCACAGGGAGGATTTTTCCTTTGGGCAGATTTTTCTTCCACAGGTTCGATTCCTGCTGAATTAAAACCCGCCCCGCGTTTCCGGTTTCCTCCAAGTCTATCGACGGGTGGTGGGAAAGAGCGACCCCTAACGGACTGGAGGAGGAACAGGAAATCTCAATAATACAAATAATGAAAAAATAAATAAATGGAGCCCGTTGCTGCAAGTGGGTGTATTAAATAAATATATATTTAGCAAAATCCACACACACTATCTCAAGGCACTTTATGGTATTTTAAATATATGAGGGAAAGAAGGAAAAAATAACTGACCTTGTTACTGTATATTATATTAGAATCACTGAAGCTGCAACTTGGTTGAAGTTATTTTATCATAAGACTAAATGAATTTCTCTTTCTGTATGTAATAAAAGAATATAAAACTAGTAGATTACATGACTAAACCTGCAAACATGACCCACATCAATTGGCAGCTCAAATAAAGTTTACACAACAACAGTACAAGAAACAGGCTTTTATTTTGCAAAAACAAGATGAACAGAGCTCAAAAAGACAACAATTCAAACTGTGTGAGTGTGTGTGTGTGTATGTGTATGTGTATTAAGTTGATGGCTGTAACTCGTAGCCCAGCGGGTCCAGTCCTCGGTCCAACAGAGAGAGAGACGACTCCCTCAGCTTCTGCAGGAACCTCCTCAGCTCCTCTTTGGAGAAGACCTGCATTTGAGGAGAGAAACAGAATAAGAAGAGAATTTTTCAGTATTTTAACTTGAAAAAATATTAAATATAATATTGATCTATTTAGGCAGCCTGTGTTCGTTTTTCTACGGTCTTTACCTGGTAGAGACGGTGCTGGTCAGACGAGATGATGTCAGCTAGACGCAGCGCCTCCTGGTGTCTGGTGGAGTTCTGCAGCACGCTGAGCAACAGGAAGCTGAGACGAGGAAGACACAGAGAACGCAACACCACCATCTGGTGACTGCGTTCCGAGTCCTGCTCTGAATCCTGAAAACACACAACAACAATAAGCTGGAAGGACTTTTCAAGAACAACTTTAAGATCAGAGTTAGTTTGTAAAGTTTCCTAAATGAACAATTCATAGATCCTCGTTAACAGTTACCTGTCTGTTGTCAACCATCCATCCTCCATCGACGAACAGCAGCACATTGTAGATTCTTTCTTTCACGTCTTCAGTCAGGACGTCCAGGCGACAGGACCAGGAGGAGAAAGACGACTGGAAGACACAAAATGACAAATGACGTGGATGTAAATCCTGAATCAAGAGCATTTAGTTGGATGAGCATTTTCACACTGACCGTGGAGGGTTTGTTTTAAAGTAACAGTCTATAGAAGGTGTGTGTACCTCGTACTCCTTCTCTCTCATCTCATTGGCGACCCTCTCTGTGAATTTGGCCTCTGGCACTGGTGCCGGCTTCTGGGGGGCGGAGCTGCTGTGAGTGAACCAGTCAGTGAACGCCTCATGAGCTTCCTGTGAGACAATAAGAAGATCAAGATCAGATCATTCAACCTTATTGATCATACAATCAATATTAAATCACAGATACGTCCAAATCAGTCTTGATATTTAAACATTGAAACGGAGACTGGAAACACACCAGGTAGGCTCTGATACACAAGTGTTCTCTGATGGCGTTCTCATCCTCGGCGGGTAAGGTGGCCTGACCGATGCCCGCCCACTGGCAACAGATCTCCTTCATCGAGTCCTCTGGAACTTTAGAGAACACGGCCTTCGCTGCATCGTGTTTCTGCAAAGCTGAGAGAGAGAGAGACAGAGAATAACTGCATCATGGTCCTCACTGGCGGCAAATTGTTACAGGGAAAACCTAAAGCCATTATTTAGTTATTTGTGTCTTGTTGATTTCAATGTTCGCAATAAAAAACGACTGTTGAAATAAACAATAATAGAAATCTCCCTCTAATTATTTCTTATAGTAGTTAGTCAGTTATTGGATAAATAAATAACACATAACAAAAAAAATGTACCCAGAAACTTCCTCATGATGGCGTTGGACTGTTTAAGGGCTTCGGCTCGATGGGCGGGGTCAAACAGCAGCCAATCGATGACTTCGATCTTCCTTTGGTCCTCCTATCAAATCACAGTATTAACATAACTCCACTCAGTTTAATTTTTTTTACTTTTCATTCATGCATCTAAACAAACATTGTTTTGTACAGTTAGATTAGTCCTCTATACCTTTGTAGTTGCCGTCTCCAGCGTCTGGCTGTGATGTGTAAACACTGTGTCGTCTCTCTCCCTCACAGTTTCCACCACCAGCTTAGTGATCGCAGCGACGTCCAGGCCTACAAACACAATCATTCAGATTACTCTCAGTGATAATGTTTTTTTACGTTTCAGTTTTTCCTTCTCACCTGCTTCAGTGGCGAGCTCCAGACAGCGTGGGCGGAGCTCCGCCTGGGTGACGGTCTCCAAGAAGGCGGCGTAGTGAACTGTGCCGAGCTCGGCCGGGAGCTGGCCGACGTAACTCGCCACAAGGTCGTTCTGCTGATCCTGAATCAGAAGTGAAACGTACGCCTTCAACACGTCCACACACAGCTCCTCCTAAGAGAGAAAGGGGGCGAGGGGGGGCAAACAGGTCAGCAACTTCATCATGATGAATCTCAAAACTACAAATAAAGTGAAATAATAAGAATTACCTTCAGTGCCAAACCAAGAGAGCGGAAAAACAGCAGGAGGTGAGACATGAACCGCAGCAGGTGGGAGGGGAGGGGCCTAGAGGACTTCAGCCAATCAGAAAACTCCTCCAACAGACCTGAGAGAGACACGAAGAGGTTGAGAGTCATGTTTTAGATTAAGAATAATATATTCTATCTTGAAATGAAGGTGTTGCGGGGGGGGGGGGGGGGTTACCGTCCAGGTCTCCCAGGATAGCAAACTTCTGGATGACGTGGTAATGCTCTCCCGTCTCCTCCAACACCCGCTGCACGCACAAACAACAAGCAGCTTGGATTATACTCCATCCAGTCATGTGACGTTAACATTCACCGATCACATCGAGTCTGTTTGAGAGTCTCACCTTCGATTCGGAGGCTTGAAGCTCCTCAAACACCTTTTCCATTGTCCAGCTGAGGAAACGCACACAAACATTACTCACAATGAAGGTGTTTCAATGAAAAACAGCCACAGTGACACATTAAATATGATTATATGTGTATTATATTCAGGCTAATATGGTATTTCTCTGTGTGTACGTGCTCGTGTGGGTCATACTTCGCCTCCAGGTATTCTCGCGGCAGTGACTCCACTTCCTGGTGGGCCATACCCGATGACATCAGATCCTTTTCCACCAGCGAGTCAACCATCACCCTGAAGTACGCCCACACGCAGTCCTCCCATGACTCACACACTGCCAGGAGCTGACACACACACACAAACGATCAACAGCTGGATCTCTACATGCAAATTCGCAGGCCGATTATTTAATTCGTATTATTGCAACCTATGAACATATGATTGTACCGGTTTGAGGTTTCCACTCAGGCTGGCGTAGATCGCTCTCTCATATCTGTTTAACTGCTCCTGAAATACACAAAGCAGGTTTAACATTGTGGGATGTCCTGAGACTATTATCATGACCCGACAGGGATCAGCTCTCCACTGAGTGTTTGTCATACCTCCTCAGCCATTCTCCAACAGCAGGCCTTCCAGATTCCTCTCTGAGGGTTTCCTTCCACGGGCTGCAGCTCGATACCGCCTGCAGACAATGGAGGAACAGACGGAGAGTGAGAAGTCTTCAGAGCCGTAGCGATGAGAAAGTGACAATTATAAATTACAAAATTAATTCAGTCTTTAGTAAGATTTTACCTGAGGTCATGTTGGGATCGTGGTAAAGTTTCCATCCTTCCAGAGTTGCTGCTCTCCAGGCCTGACCACAGCGTTTACACAGCCTCTGAGCCTGAACACACACACACACCATAACTTTAAATACAGTATGAACCAAACATAGTGTTGTCTCTCTCTCTCCCTGTCTGAATGTCTCTTCACCTCCTCCGTCATCCCCGCTCTGATCAGGGTGAACAGATTCTTCAGCAGCCGGGCGTCGTCCTCTCTGTCCAGATCAGCCAGGGGGCGCTGCTGCCGGAGAGGAGCGTCTGGGTCCTGGACACAAAAACACACTTAATATATGTGTATCTAGTAACACCAGAATTGAGGATGTGTGTGTTGTCATGGCAACAGGCCTCACCAGCTCAGTGACCAGAGGAACCGTGAAGGCAGCGCCGCTCTTCCTCCTCATCTTCAGCGCATGAAGAGTGTTCTCCCTGAGACAGACAGACACACACTTAACAGAGGCACTCCCAGGATCCCACTTGTTATTAACACATGATTCTGGACATGACAATTAAAAAAAAGAGACAGACATGAACTCACCAGCAGACATTTTTGGCATAATATTCTATATTATCAGAAAAATCTCCGATCTGATCCTTGGCAATGCACTCGAGCCAATCGACAACCAGCTGCAACACAGTAACCAGACAGTGAATGAATAGCAGTGAGTCGGGTTTGCTTCCTGCTTGTGTGTGAGGTTGTTACCTGACTCTGTCGAATAACAGCATCTCGCTGAAAGAGCTGCTCCACCACAACCTTCTCACTCTCACTTGGAACCTACAAACACAAAGAGGCAAACAGAATTAGATCTGGACCAGTCTCTACAAGTCTGTGTTTTGTGCTTCTGTGTATTCATCAAGGCTGAGGATTAATGTGTGTGTGTTTTGTTTTGAAAGAAACCAAAATGAAAATCAGTTTGTGTCCACACTGTTACTTACAGTGTCCGACATGGTGATGTCATTTTCCAGAGCCAACTGGACCCGATCCCTGCAGAGAGAGAAGTGATCGATGAGATACAAGCAGACAGACAGATAACGGCCAGACACACAGACAGTCCTCCAAGACGACA
The DNA here is from genome assembly GCF_963576545.1 of Limanda limanda. Taxonomy (NCBI): domain Eukaryota; kingdom Metazoa; phylum Chordata; class Actinopteri; order Pleuronectiformes; family Pleuronectidae; genus Limanda; species Limanda limanda. The sequence continues at coordinate 21,281,176 of NC_083636.1, read as the reverse complement.
GTTACCTGTAGAGTGAGGTGATGAGTCTCCAGGAGCTGCTCTCCTGCAGCAGCAGCCAGCGGACTCCTGCTGTTTTACTGTTCTGACCTGCTCTGAGGACCACGGACTGCAGCACGTCCACCTTGATCATGGTGCGGGAGGGAAAGTGAGTAATTCAGCTGCAGCAGTCATAGTAATTCAGCGTTAGAATTCAAACTACTATAATAAACTCCTGCAGTTGGTCTGCTTTACTTTCACACCACAAACAGATTAGATAAGCACACAAACAGAACCTACTTTCTCCTGGCAGAGTGTCTGATAATCCTCCAACAGCTCAAACACTGCAGAGGAAGAGTGTTTCAGGAAAGATGCAAAGAACTCTGGGAAAAGACTGGCAGCCGCTGAAAAGATGAAAAACAGCAGCATTAAGACATAAAAGTGTTTTAAACTATCAATGCTGAGTAACTGGGGTGCGATTGTTTCACTCACCGGCTTCTCCTGGGTCGTCCTCCTTTAGCAGGGCTGAGCTGAGGTTGCCGAAGTCCTCTGTGAAAAAGCTGGTGTTCTCCAGACCGGTAAGAGGGGACGTGAACATGCTGTGGGTCCAGTCACTGTCATCCAGATTCTAGATACATATACACACACCATCAGTATTCATGGATTATTGTGTCGCTATGCTAGTGAGTGTTGGAGTCCCTCTATGGAGGAACCAGTGTTATTATGTCCTACCTGACTGCCGAGTGTGTTTCTGGGCGTGTGTGTGTATCGAGGAGTTCGACCCCCTGGAGCCAAAATGGAGGAAACATCTGGAACCCTGGGAGTTACTGAGACAGAGATGAGGCAGATGAAAGAAATGGTATAAGGTTAGACGATCGTCGGTGTGGAATCAGGCTTAATAGCGGCAGTGTCTGTTTCTTACCAGTCTGTCTGAACAGGGAAGCAGGAGTGTTCCGCAGGGAGCGGGCTGGTGTTACCGCGGAAAAGACGGGGCTGCCTCCGCCGGGTGACGGGACTGAGAACAACAGTTAAGACAACAACACTGACAAATCTGACATTATGAAATATACTAGTGATAGAGCAGCATTTTTTTTTTTCCACTAAAACCATGACTGAGCACCAGGTCTGCCTGACGCCGGGCCCACCAGTGACACATGGGAGGATACAGGCCACCTTCTTTCTTCTCCTGCGGGCAGCGACCGTCACCTCGTCATCTCGCACCACAGGAGACGGTAGCTCACTCTGACCCCTGGAGGAAAACACAATACAAACATATGTTCACTGACACGACCCAAGAGGGAATGAGGTTTTGGTGCAGCTCCAGATCCGGGAGCAGATATTCACTTTCTTTACATTGCAACATAGGGCCGCCGTGATTAAAGGACTGATAGAGTAAAGACTAATGCAATTACATTATAGTGAAATCTATTTCACTATAACCTTCATGTCCACTTCATTTCCAGACTTTTGCATTATAACTACCGCTACTTCAGTCTGAGGCAGATGCAGCTAATGAATAAGAGTATAAAGCACTTTAATATTAACAGGAGACAGTTTACTGCACTAAGTATTTATTCCTGACATTTACTTCGTTACTATGTCGAGAGCCAACATGTCAACATTAGCCTGTTAGCACCATCAGAGTGTTAGCATGGTTAGCCTCAGCTAGCTCGGTGCACTCAGAGCAGCGGGCTAAACAACCAGCTGACGTCGAGATGCGCGTTTGAAGATCAGAACTAATAATAAAGAGACTTAAAGGTTATAAAGTGTTTAAAGATGTGAGAGAGTGAAAGTTACCAGTTCATGTTTGCGAGCTGTCAACTCCCGCTTCACGAGGTTCAACCGCGGCGTCTTCTTCGTGGGCCTTACTCCTCTTCTTCGTTTGTTTGACTTTCAGGCAGATTGGATGCGTGGATGCGCACTGCTGCCCCCTGTGGCTCAGTTTGACATTGGATTTTTACTTTTACTGGTTCGGTTCTAACGTTTTGTAAATATAGATTCATCAAGACTTAATTTTAAACTTTTAAGAAATAATGAAGAGTTACCATTGTGAATAAATAGTCAAGCCCAACATTATTTGTATGAAAAAACCCTGAGTTGTTTTAAACTGGCTTAAAATACATAAACAGTTTCTATTTGTAATCAGAGGGTAGACAAAGACAGTGACACATGGTTTTTAATCATTTTGTCATCTCATTTATGTCACTTTATATATATTAACATACATGTTATCACTCTGTTTCTATGTAACAATTAATTGTAGTTGTTTTATATATCTGGTAAGTAAAATTTTCCATCTTTTTTAAATCTTTAACTTTACAAGAAAAAATGACTGACAACAGAAAAGAAAGAAAGTGATATGAATTATAATAGGGTACGCGTTCGATCTAGTGAAAGGCTGAAGTAAAGAGAAAAGTTTTATGTTTTCCTTTGAAGACTTTTACTGAACTAAAACTTCTTTGGTCTTTTCCACAACTTAATTTACAGAAGCTGCATCTCCCATTTCTTTCAGCTGTTGTTGGTTCATGAAAAATAATAAATGATATGAAATAATGACATAATAACAATAACATGTTATTTAAATGTTTACTGTAAGTCAGTCACAGTTCATTATGTCCACAGTGCAGTGTCGGTGCTGCTCCATCAGGGGCGCTGCACCTGTGACCCTCGCACCAGTATAGTAAACACACCGATGCTCCGGTAGCATCGCTAGTTCTTCGCTTACCCGCTGGATTGACGTCTCTGTGGGACTTTATAACAACTAAACTAACTGGAAGAGGTAAGTTAGTAATGGTTAAACTCAACTGGGGTAAAGTTTGGTGCGGTAACCAGCAGGTTAGCGCGTGTTAGCAGGTGGTTAGCATTGTGTTAGCAGAGAGTTAGCATCGTGCTAGCAGGCCGCGGAGCCTCGGGGTTTCCTGGCTGAGCCACGCCGCCTGGCGGGTCTTGTCGGCCGGATTCATGCTGAACGAGATGATTAAAAACGTTTCATTAAAGCCGTGATAACTTTAAACTGTCGCTGTTTAGCTTTTCACCACAGCTCGGTTATCGTTTAAGTGTTAGTCCGTTTCTTTGCTAACATTTCAAAGAGGAAGTGAAGTTTCTGTTAGCATCCAGCGGCTAATGCTAACGGTTGTAAACACTCAGATTTTGCACGTAGCGAGAGGTGATGGTGACTTTACACGTTTTCGTGCATGTGTTTGGTGAATTAACGCTAAAACGTGCACGTGGCTGTTTTTATCGTGATGACTTACTAATTAGTATTTGGAGAATCGACAGCTGCCACGTGCATTGAGCAGAAATGTGAAGCGAACACAACTCAATGTGCAAACTACACAATTCACCCTTATTTTATTGTTTTAATGTTAGTGAACTCAGGTGTTGTGTTGTTGTGTCCTGGTCCTGCAGGGGTTCTGTGCGTCTGTGACTGTGTTATTGTGACGTGTCTGTGATGTTGTCTGTGAGCTGGGACATGTCCGGGCATATCTCCTCTGCACGCGTGTTGTTAGGGGAACAGCTGACTCATGTTGTGTGTCAGCTGCTGGTGGACTGTCCGGACACATCAACCCACTGTTCCCAGCAAGGTGAACATGTGTGGGCAGGTTTCACGTGTCTACTGCTGCGCTAATGAGGCTTTCAGCGTTAATTATTCACTATTGGATTAATTGTTAAACATCATTTGTACCAGAGAACTGTTTTAAAAAAACCAATCACAGTTTAAATTAACATTTGAATTTGACTAATGTCAAAACATTACATTTGAGAAACTTAAACAAGACAATATTTGGAATTTTATTACTTTTTAATGATTTAAATCATCTGTTGTCCGCAGTACCTTTTCTGTGGAGGAATTTATTGGTGAGAAAAATTCAAATTCACGTAGTTTCGGATATTATTTATATCAACACTTATTTCATCTTATTTTGTTATCTATACTTGTCTACTTTAATCTTAATATTCATGGTTTTATTAGAACTTGGTTTCAGTTTTGTTTTTACTCTTCAGACCTGTCGTTTAATCTTATCAGGTGAACTCGTGTGTTATGAGGAGTTATGAGCTGCTGTTTTAGTCGTAAACAGTAAAATGATAAAACAGCCTCTTTCATTAGATGTGATAATAATAATCCAAGATAAACTCTAAACTAAATGATTTTATAATAATCTAATCATCCATTTGATTAGATTACGGCTGCATTTAACATTTTAATTATAGATTTAAACCTTTGATGAGTTTCTTGATTAATTGATTTTATATGAAATCTCGACCTCTGACCTCTATAAATTAAGATAATCGATTTGTTTTTTCACTAACTGTTCAAAAACCTAAATTATTTCATTTAATATCAGATGAGACCAAAAAGTGAGCGGAAGATCTGTTTGAGAAGCTTTGACAAGCAACATGTAAATATTATATTTAGATCAGGTTGAAGTATTTCCCTTTTTGATATTATACAATTAAAACAAATTTTCGTGATTTTGACTCTTGACGTCTGATCCCTGCTGCAGACAAAAACAGTACATTATGTACAAGTACAAATTATTCGAGGAGGACGGTGGTAAATTGAGTTTCATATGTGAAAATGATGCCAGACTGAAGTTTTATCCTCTTCCACTTGATTCCCCAGTGAACCAGTAGACTGGGACTGGGGAAACCCACTCAGGCCACTGTCATGTTAATGTTAGATCCCTGATGACCCTGGTCACCACTGGTTACCCGGGTCACCACTGGTTAGCCTGGTTAGTCTAGTTACTGCTGGTTAGCCTGGTTAAGGTTAGCCTGGTTAGCATGTTCCTCTGAGGGATGAGTCATCCTGGACTAGTCTCAGCATGTCTCCATCAAGCTGTGAGTGAATCAGCTGGTAGAGTCAGTTAGAACATGAACATACAACACACGCTGCTGCAGCTGACTCAGCCCTGATAGGCCCTGGATGGCCCTGATAGGCCCCAGTCAGGCTAGACCAGGCCACTGGGGCTGGTCTAGTCCTGACATGTCTGAGCTGCTTTATAAGAGGCTGCAGCTTGGCTCTGTTCTCACTGCACTTTATCTGCTCTACTTGCACAGGATGGACAGCTGCTGACACTCCCCCCCCCTCTGTATATACAGGTAAGACTTTCCTTCACATCTGATTAACATGCTGTTTATATTCTCAATTATTCATCTAACAATTTGGTCTGTAAGGTTTCTTACATCTGACAAATGGTAAGAAATATATATAAATATGTATTATTATTTTTTTACCTGTATCATGATTTCAATTTCAGTTGTATCGTCCCATGTAAAACTGTTCAGACAATATTTGGTAAAACTGAAATACTTAGAATTAATTTCAATGACCAACTGAATATTACCTGAGTATCTGAATAAGTGTTGATGCTGTCAGAGGATTTCTCCTGTAGAGTTAAAGTAAGTCGTGGTTACAAAAGGATAAACTGACAGCTGACAACCAAAGTTTGATTTGCTCTGGTTCAGGATTGAGTCACATCTTGTTTAAACACCTTTAGTCCTCACACACACATTATAGATCAGGAAATACGGACTTGTGTGAACAGATGTTCAGAACAGAAGTCCGGTTACATTTCTAACTCGTCCCAGTTTGTGCTTTCACGTATGAGCAGAAATTCAAGTTACTGAGCCAGTCACAGTTTTCTCTAAAAGATAATAAAGTGTTGATGTGAGGAGCTGTAGCCTCCTCCCACTGACCAGTCACATGCAGCTATTCAGAAATCAGACATAAAGGTCCATCAGTTCCTGCTGTTATTTCATTGGGTCACAACAATCAATGATCAATGTCTCAGCTGATTAGACTTCTCATCGATCAACAACTGATCCAAACTTGTCTTATACTCATCTATATCTTGATCATTTACTTGATAAATGTTAAGCTGGATCTGTGTTTATGTGCAGGAACGTTCAGCTTCACGATGTCGGCTGACGGTGAGCTCAGCACCGACACCAGTGACGACAACAAACTGGTGAGAGCTGACTCCTTCACTGACTGTTCCCTCCTCACTGGCTTTATTTCCTGTGACTTAACAATTTCCTGTGTGTATATTTGTTGTGTGTTGTGTGTGTCTGTGTGTTTAGGTCAGACCAAAAGTAGAGTTCCGCTCTCTGCTGCAACATGCAGGAGCCACAAAAGATGTTTTCACAATGAAGGAGGTAAAACATGTCTCCTATTTTAGAACTGAGAGGAAGAAACTGTAGTTGTAGTGAAACTAGCTACTTAAGATGCATTCTGACTCATTACACATGACCGGGTTTAGAACTACTTCTGCATAATGATTGGAAAGAACAACTAAATCCTTTTGAAAGCCTCATTTATCCTGTGATGTCGGTCCTGCAGGTGATGTTCTACCTGGGTCAGTACATCATCCAGAACCAGCTGTACGACCAGAAGCAGCAGCACATCGTCCACTGCTCCCATGATGCATTGGGGCGTGTGCTGGGAGTCGACAGCTTCTCCGTGAAAGAGCCACGGTGAGAAAAGAAGAGAGATGAAGGTTTATTCTTTAGATTCCGTTTGTCAGTTAAAGTGTTGAATGCAAATAAAATGTTGCAGTGAGGTAATAAAACGTTTTCATGTTTCAGAGTTCTGTTTGCAATGATCACCAAGAACCTGTTGGCTGTGAAGAATCAAGGTACGTTTTCATCTTCTTATGTTTCACCTTCATCGGGCTCTTAACCATCACATCTGTAAAATGATTGATTGTGACCCGTGTAATTAGAAAGAAACTGTAATGTATTAATATTCCTTGTTTCTCTCTGTTTCTCAGATTCTCCCCCCAGCGAGAACGAACCAAACGGCAACAGTCCGACAGACCGAGGGACAGAGGTGAGACACGCAGCTGGTTACACACATGTTCTTTATCATAACTCACAGCCTACTTGATGGTTCTGACAGATTATAGCTTCTTTAGTAATAATCACAACACAGAGAATTTCATTTTCAATCTTACTTTGATGCTGAATTTATGAGAAACCAATAAAACATGAGAACATGTAGCAGCTGGTTCTTATGGGCTTTTATAAAGGTGGAGAACGAGTTTGGTTACAAGTTCTAAATCAACATGTGTTTGTGTCACTAGGAGGCAGAATCAGAAAGCCGCTCTTCATCACCAGACAGGAGGAAGAGGAAAAGAAGGAGGAGGAGGAGAAGGAGGAGCTGCAGGAGTAATGAACCAGGTGAGTAACTCCTGAGGCAACACCATCTACCTGGTGCTCACACACGTCATGTGACCTAACGCTCCCACCACCTTGTTCTCCTCAGGCCCCTCCCACAGTGCCGAGGAAGATGAAGACGAGGAGGAGTCAGAGGGGGAGGAGGAAGAAGAGGGGGCGAAGAGGAGGAGGTCTGACAGCTTCTCCCTCACCTTCGATGACAGCTTGTCCTGGTGTGTGATTGGTGGACTGGGAGGCAGGCGGGACAGACACAGCAGCCAATCATCAGAATCGCACAGCACAGTGAGTATCACACACAAACACACACAGGCTTTGTGTGTAGAGTTGTTGTATTGGTTTCTAACACTGACTCTGTGTGTGTGTGTTTAGTCTGGGAGGTCAGAGGTCACGGTTCCAGCCTCAGACTCAGAAAGCGACAACTTCAGCGTCGAGTTCGAGGTCGAGTCGGCAGATTCAGACGATTACAACGAAGACGACGCTTCTCTGTCGGCCGACGACCAGGTAAACATACGGTTACATACGGCACGGCGGCCATTAATGAGTTCTGATGCAGTTAATGTCTTGAACACCTGGAAATCCATTGGTCAGAATTCAAACCATAACCCCGCCCCTGCCATGTGTGTGTGTGTGACCAGGTGTACGAGGTCACCATCTTTGAGAAAGAAGAAGAAGACTCCTTCGACGAAGACACAGAAATCTCTGAAGCTGTGAGTCTTCACACAAACACACACATGAAACACACACTTTGTCATGTCCGTCTCACAGTGTGTGTGTGTTTTCTCTCTCAGGATTACTGGCGCTGTGTGAAGTGTGACGAGTTGAACCCCCCCCTCCCAAGAAACTGCCTCCGCTGTTGGACGATGCGACACGATTGGCTGCCGGACGAGTCCCTCAATGCTGCTAACTCCTCCCCCTCCAGTCCTAAAGCTCTGCCCAAAAAGCCAACCGACCAATCGGCAGCCAAAGAACCTTCAGGTAACTCTGAGTTTCAGGTCACATGGTCCATCAGTAGTTTGGAGAGGGAGTTTGTTTTAGTTTTAAAAAGAAAATGGATTTAACCTCTGTTGGATTTTGTCTCCTGAAGGTTCTGATGTCGAGGAAAACGAAGGAGTCGATGTTCCAGATGGGAAACGGGCGAAAACTCTTGTTCTGTCGCAGTGTCTCTCCGACTGCACCTCCTCTGCTACCGAGTCCCAGGAACTCATCTCCTCCTCCCAGCCCTCCTCCTCCTACTCCTCCTCCCTGGACTCCCAGGAGCTTCTTCAGTCCTCCCTCACTTCTTCACCTGCACCTCCTCCTGGTCCCGCGGTCCCGGAGCTGGAACGCAGCTTGTCGGAGGAGTGGCGTTTGCCCGAGTCGTGCCTCGACCCTTGCCTCATCTGTCAGTCCCGGCCCAAGAACGGCTGCATCGTCCACGGACGAACGGGACACCTGATGTCCTGCTACGTCTGCGCCAGGAAGCTGAAGAAGAGGAACAAGCTGTGTCCCGTCTGCAGGCTGCCCATCCAGTCTGTGGTCCTCACCTACCTCAGCTGAGACTCCCGTCCGTCCCGTCCCGTCTCCTGTGCTCACCTACCTCAGCTGAGACTCCCGTCCCCTGTCCTCACCAACATCAACTGAGACTCATCCTCTTTCCTCACCTCACTCTATGCTTAGCCACCATGTCTCACCCCCTCTGTCCTCACCCTCTTCACATTTAGGCCTTTGCCACCACAGGCACTTAAAGACACGTATGTTCAGGTGTTGCTCTCGTCATAGCTGGAATCTTATAACATGTTCAGTAGTGAGTGATTTGTCTTCACTTAGTCAGTTATTCATCAACTATTTGTGATAATCTATAGCTCGTCTTCATCGTCCTCTGGTTGCAGCTTCTCTTCATCATTGGTTGGTGAAATAAAACAAAAAACATCCAGATATGACATCTTGGGCTTTGGTAAATTAACACTAGAATAATTCCCTCTTAATTTCCTGACCTTCTGAATCTTTAGTTCAGTGCGATCGAACATCACATCCTCCACTTCTTCCATTTATTGAATTAATTTAGTTATGTAAATGTCAGATTATCAGTCACATCATAAATGTTCTGATTGGTTGATCACATTTGAAAATAAGACAACCTAGAACGTTATGGTTTCTTCTTAGTTCAGGTTCTACGTCATTAAGTACCTTTTAGTAGAAAAGAAGTCAACGCATCACAAGAGTAAACAAAGATCTTAACAAATCATCTTCAAACGTCTGGTTTTGTCAGAATAACTTTAAAACTCAACGAAGAATTTCCATTCACAGAATATTTAAATGATTGATTTCATTGTGTTTTTCTTTCAATGATCTCAAACACTTCCTGGACACAGGAAGACGCTCGTCAGACAAACAGGTTACACTTAACTTCACATTTTGTATTATATGGACACTTCAAATTTTTTCAAAGATAAAAAAATCTTATCTGCAGTATTTATTTGGAAAGAGGAAACTATCGAAAGTTTGGCATTCTTTCCTTTTTGGAACAATTGTTTAAACAGTTCCTAGATATTTAAAAAAAATCTAAAGTAAGAGGAGAAACTGGTGCATTTACTGGAAACTATTTCACAATGTAATGCAGTAATATCATTCTATTTATGGCAGTAGGAGGATGTACCTACTAACAGAGTTTTAGTACATTCGTCACCAAACTCGTCTTTTTAAAAATACACTTAAACATCAACATGATTTCATTCTCCTTCATCTGCTTGTGTCCTGATCCCTTGTTGTCACTCGCCTCAGCTGATCCCTCTGACGCTTTAAACAAACTCTCCTTCTTACACAGTCAGCTCGATGTCGGGTTTGATTCCCTTTCGAGTGGAACCTGCTCTGTTGCTGCATCTGATTTGTTTCTTCAACATTTTATTTTACTGGTCTATAATTCCCTGGAAAGAATTCTGTCGTTTGCATAGAAATTAATATTTATTTACTGTCCAGTTATTGTAAATTTTCCTCCAGAGACAGAAAATTTGACAAAAACTTCTCTAGTTTACAGCTGCATTTATTTTTCGATATAAATTACAATTGCATGGTTCTTTCTGGGGAAACTTTATTGTAAATAATTAGCAAATAGTTTTTTAATATTATGCACCAGTGAAATAAATGTCATCTTCTCATCGTAAGTTTCCTGGAAAGACGTTTAATATTTTCCTGAGAGGAAAACTTCATTTGACTTCTTCACAGATTCATAACTTTAGACAGTGAAACTTTATTCCATTGTTTAGTTTTTTGCTGTCCCGGCTGCGCACTGACTCTTAAAGCCGCTGGTAACCATCACTGCACCAGTTCAATCGTTCTTTCCAGGAAACTTGAAACATGAGGAAAGATGTGGCTCCATTATAAAAAGTGTTGATAACATCCCTGATATTTATTTGTGTATTTAAGATGCTTGGAAGTTTATTTTAACAGACACTTTTCTATGAGCTCTTTAAATAATAAGATGAATCTAGTGAGATGTTTAATTTCTGTGAACTGAATAAAGTTTAACTTGTCTGATCAAAAGTCTGTTTTCTGAATCAACACCTAATACACTGAACTTCTAATGGAGGAATTCTTCGGCAGATCTTTAATGACAATAAACCAGTTTATTTTATTTTGCTTGTGTGAGTCCCGGTTTTGTTGTGTTGGTTTGTGATTGATTTATGACGTCATCGATATAAAACAACTGGGAAACATGAAATAAATGTCAATTATTAATGAATTAATTTCTTTTTAAACATTAAACCTAGTCCCAACATTCATGAATCAGTGATGAATAAAATGAACCTAAAGATATTAATATGTAAAGTATTAATGACTCGTCTTACTTTTATAGATACTCAATTATTTACTACTGAAGTGTTTACAAGTGTAGTTCTTCCTTTAAACCACAGAGGGGCAGTGTGCTCATGTTTTTATCTACATTTTTTATTACCTGCATCATAATCAGAGCAAGACTTAAAAAACATCAGATTTGATTATTGTTATTGTCAAGATTTACTGGGTCTAGAAAATCTAGAAATTAGTACATAAAGCATTAAGTAGTCAAAAGGCACTTCTGGCAAGAGTGTTATAATATGGGAAATATATTTAAGTGTGTATTTACAGACGTCAGTATTCATGATTGAAAATCAACAATTACTAAATATTATATCACCCCAATATTAACAGCTATGTACCACTTCAGATTGTCCAAACTGATATTTTGATTTAACATTTATGTTATGAGAGATTTGTGCAGAATTTGTATTCTACTAATCGTCCCATTTGTGTTATTTTAATGTTTAAGGTCGGCACCAGAAATGGACACAGGAAATATGCAGCTGTTTTGTTGTGATGTATATTAATAATAATAATAATAATAATAATAATGAACAATAAGAATACTTTAACCAAAATGTACCAGGAGATATTTGGTGAACATCTTCCCACATTCGTCTGGTGAAAGTTCTGCAGAAACAACGAACAGTAAAATCAGAGTCACTGTTTGAAAAGTTTCAACAAACAGTCGTTTGACTTTCTCCTGAAGATTGAACTCTACCTCCGCTTCCAGCTCTGAGCGACAGAGAGAGAAGAAGTGAAGAAGTGAGATCCTCTCCTGAATCCTGAGCAGGAGGCTCAGTGTCCTTGCCTCAGGCGGCCGGAGGTGTTCAGTTAGTTAAACACACTTTGAAAACATGAGCTGAATATTTGCTTCACACCTTCTACACGCTGCTCTTTATGGAAAATAAAAAGTTTAAACGTGTGTAATTGCTCTCATCTGCTGGAAATAAAAATGTTCCCACACAGGAGAGTAGTTTTGGTCCAGATTTGTACTATACAAAGACTAAAAAAACCATTTTATTGTAATTCCGTGTACATTTCTCACATTTAATTGGCAAAACAATTAATTGGATAATCCTGGAAAGAATTTGCAGATGAACAACTTAAAAGATAACGGATGTGTGTTCATATGGTGATGTAAACAAGGCTCAATCTGAACTCGGCTCTTACCTGCACGTGAGCTGTGTTCGTGTCTGATGCAGTGAAACGCACACATGGCTCCTCACAAGTTTCAACACAAATCCACTTTATTTGGATTTTAGAATTAGTCTGAGTTCGGGAACTACATTCCAGAACAACAAGGTTAATCATAGAGATGCTGCGACCTTCTGAGCCGTTAACAGAACCAACGAGTGCCTCTAAAATACACAGATACACACAAACACGTACTGTTCTCCTCCGGTTGAGAACCACACACATGCAGTGAACCTACTCTATGTGCTTCGACGCTCTTTTTGGCTTTTCCTCGCGGATCTACTTTCAGCTCGACTCTTTAAGGCACGTGGCTGGTGGCTGAAAGAAGGCAGAAAGAAGCCCGAAGAGACACAGACACACACAGGAAGTTATTGTTTCTCAACACGAATCTGACGTCTTTCACAGTTCACACACTTTATCCATATAAAGAGACTGCTTGTGCTCTCAGGTCAGTTTTCAGATTCAGGTAAAGATCTAAAACATCACAGACAAACGTGGCAGTTTACGTTGAAAAGCTGCCGCATCTGAACATGGAAACATCGTTCGAAAAAGTTCCACCAGAGAATTTAATACACAATTCTTCTGTTACCCTTGTTTCTCTCATCAAACTCTGACCACAGTCCAAACCGTGGAGATTTCTCACAGTACAACACACACACACACAGTTTCGTGAAGTTATTTGGCACCAAGCAGGTTTTCATGAGCACGTTTCTGAGACTAATGCTCAGAAGGAAGCTGATGAAAAGTGTCTTGAGTAAAAGGATGGATTCATTTCAGTCTGTGCACGTGGAGGACATGTGGTGAAAGTCTGGTCTAGACCGAGTGTCCGTTCACAGCAGGAGGACTAAAGACACAGAACCGGCCTGACGCTCGTATTGCTTGAGAATCTAAAGACTTGAAAACTCAGAGGAATCGATGATTCCAGTTTTCACCTGAAATCAAACCAACAAATCACTTTGAGAAGAGCAGGCATGAGGTTTAGCATCCGACGATGTATTAAATCTTTGATACGAACTCAAGCTCCACATCAAACACGTCGTCTGGAGGAAAAGAAGAACGCAAATATATGACGTTTCAATGGCGCCGATTAATAATGTTTAGAAGATATATGAGTTCAATTAAACTTCAGAGCTTGAACGGAGCTTAGACCCGAAGACTGTCGCAGACTTTCTGAGACCTGGCTCCAGAGCGCGGGGGTTGGGGGGGGATCCATTCACATGTCCACCTTGTACATTATGAGACATTTAACAGACAGAATAAGGAGCATGATCCTGTGCAGATAAAACAAGTGATCACATGAAGCAGTGAAATATGTGCATTTCTGTCCTAATCCAAACAAACATGAACATCATTGAACAGTTTTTCACTTTAGCATCAATTTCCAATCCAAAATGTCTGTTTCATGAATTTTTAAAACTCAGATGTGATAAAGACGCTTTAAAACAAATGCACTGACTGGGAATGTAAATTGAGTAAAGTCAAACTCTCTCAGTAAAAGTATTTCTTGCAGTTCAGTCCTATAATAACTGGATTGAATAGATTTCAACACGTCACCTTGATTCTGGATTTATTTTCAGCATTATTTGAACAATTCGTACGCAGCCGGTCTTCAGAAGACACTTAAATCACTTCCTCTCATGTGCAGAAAAACAAAAACAAAAAATTAAAACGCAGCAAATATCTATGAAGTGTGTTTTTACAAAAGAAATAAAATCATACACTGTAAAAAACAAATTGAAAGTCACTTAAAGGGTCGGGCTGTGCAGACCACATGATTAGGCAGCCGTGATTCTTCACAGGTAGTAAAAACAAGCTGGTCGCTCACTCAAACAGGATATGACATCACAAAGCAACCTGATTAACTCAATAAAAACTAAGTGGCACGTGTCAGTCCATTAAAATGAAGAATTTCATGTCATGTAAGCAAATGAAAAGCTTCTGCTCAGAGCCTCACACACAAAGAATAATACTCCACTGGATCGTGAGCGTAGAAACTAGTATAGTGGGATTTAGCCTGTTACTGGTTTGTGGTTTAACTTTACTCATCGTACCCTGAATTTCCTCTGGTGCCGCAAGGACCAGACCAAGAGCCCTGATTGGCCAGTGGTATGTACCGTAGTGGGTTTTCATTGATCGATTTTTTTTAGTTGAGTGTTTTCACACGTTTTGGATGAAGGCTCCTCCCTGTTGAACGGAAACAGACAAACTGACCTCAGATCAGCCGTTAGAGGCAAATTCAACTCAAAGTCTACAGATGGACAAATGGTCACAAAGCGTCCGGCGGCTGAGAAACGTCCACGAGGGAGTGAACACTCGTTTCTCTTCTTCACTTCAAGTCTTCGTCCCTCTTAAAAATCTTCATCGTCTTCTTCTTCTTCTTGAGTCTTTATAAAGTAAAGTGTAGAGAAGCCAAACACAGACGTTGGGTTGCCAGGTCTGCAGATCACAGATCAGTCCCGGCTTCCATTATAAAAATAACCCTTTGATTTCAAAGAGCGCCGTCTGAGGCCGTGTCGCCGTCGCCATTTTGCATCCCCCCCCGGTGCTCTTTCAGGGATGCCAAGTTGAAGGACGCCCAATCAAATCCTCCGTCTCATTTCAACACTTAATTAGTCCCACGTATCCATGCCTGGATCCCAGAACTCCTCCCCTTTAGTACTTATATGGTCCGCAGCTTCCTGCGGCGGCACTAGCCCCTCCCCCTGCAGTCCTCACACAAGTCTGTGAGCTCCTCCTCTTTTGAGTCTTTAAATGGAAAACAACATCCTGTGCGTCACAAGCCACTGGCTCCTCGCCCCGACCCCTTTTCCAGGTCAGAGGTCAGAGGTCAGTGACCTTGTTCTCCAGGGCGGCAGCGATCTGCTGGAGGCGGAGCGTGAGCTGCTTATTCTGAGCGGCCGGGTCCTCGTCCAACGATTGGATGATCTGAAAAAGAAACATTAATTTTAATTTATTAAGACTGTTGGATTCTGTTACTGTAATAAAAACATGTCTAGAACATCGGTGTGGGATCTGATCCAAACTGGTTCCTCACCACGTCGTAGTACTTGCTGGCGTACTGGTACAGCTCGTGTAAGGCCAACTGGGGGTTCAGCTTCTCTGTGTGTTCCTACCAAGAGGAAACAAAGGTTCAATGTTAAAACTCTTAAAGTCCTCGAACACACACACACACACACACACACACACAGACACACAGACACACACACACAAAGACACACACGGTGGCTCGTACCCTGGACACCTCAGCGAGGTGTGTGTTCATGTCCTGGTCACTGACGGGAACCATCTGTCTGATGCCTTTATAGTAACTACAGGAGAAAACACACACAAATCATCACTTTATGACAGCAAATCAATAAAAACAGATTAATAAACAGTTTTAATACAAATGTCTTCAGATTGATGATTAATGAGAACGTGTCAGTGAAGCGTTGAAAACCTTCATGACTTCCAGAACCAGCAGAAACACTGAAGATCATCTTTTATTTGATAAATTATATCTGTATTCATTTAAATTTACTAAATCGTTCTAACATTCACGTTTTATTTGTACTTATTTACCAGTTTTTCCAAAGTTCTAATAAATAAACTTATTTAAATAAACTCACTCATCCACCATCTTCTTGTACGTGGAAATCTCTTTTGCATAGAGCAGCTTGTTGCTGGGAGACTCCTGCAGACAGGGAGAGAGAGTTAGTGTGTTTGTGTGTGTCTGTGTGTGTCTGTGTGTGTGTGTGTGTGTGTGTGTGTGTGTGTGTGTGTGTGTGTGTGTGTGTGTGTGTGTGTGTGTTTGTGTGTGTGTGTGTGTGTGTGTGTGTGTGTGTGTGTCTGTGTGCGTTTGTGTGAGAACTGACTCTGCTGAGTTTGTGCTCCGTCTTGGTGCAGGCATCGATGAACGTCTGGGAGATGACGTGCAGCGAAGCGTCCACCACCTCCGTCACGTGCACGTCGAAGATGTAGTGGGGGTTCTTCAGGATGGTCACCCAGTAACGCATCGGCAGGCTGAGGACACACACACACACCGGAGTCAGGACTGTAACACCATGCTGGGTTCTTCACATCAAACTTAAGAGTCACACAAGAGTTTCCTGAATGATCCAATAATACATTTTATTAATTCACAAAGCATCAGAGTATGTATTTATAAACACTCATTTCTGGTCAGTTTGTGATTTTGCTGTCACTCTTCTTCCTCCTCCTCCTCCTCCTCCTCCTCCCTCCACCTCCATAACCCTCGTTAATAATTCACTTGTGATGAATATTTCATCGTCCGACTTGTTTATGTGGGAGTGTCTTCATGATGATTGACAGGCCCAGTTCTTGGCCAGTTTGAAAATAGACACGTTGAATAAAAAGCGTTGCTGCTCAATCTGTCTCCATTTCCTCTTTTCTTCTTCCTCCTCCTCCTCTTCATCATTCATCCGTCCTGATAACAACCTGCCAATTAAAGCTCACACTTCCATGTGGTCGACTGCCTGGTTTAGCGATAACAAGAAGATAATTAGCTCAGCTGATGAGGTGCCCCCCCCCAGACACACACACACGCTTTAATGATTTCTCTTAGTGACTTTTCGTCTCCAGCTGAGATTCACAGAAGCTTTGAAGAGAAGCTCACACATGTCGAGTCACAACCAATCAGAGTCGTCGTTTTACAGGATCATTTTTTATATTTCTACCTGTTGGTCTTCCAGATGTGCAGCGTCTCCTCGTCCACGTTGTCGTGTCTCAGCGCCTGCTCGTCCAGGAAGTCAAAGAAGTACTTGACGGCCGGAGGGACGACGGAGCCCGAGCACAACACGCTGCGGAAGAAGTCGTCCACGAACTGCTGCAGCGTCCCCTGAGACACGGAAAGAAAGAACCAGAAAAATGTAAGTACTGAGTACTACATATAATGTACAGAGTGTGAGTGAAAGTACTCAGTTACCTTGACGGACAGCAGCCTGGTCAGGTAGATCTCAGTGATGGCCTTGGTCATGGCCTTGTCCTTCATGCTGCCTCTCTTGGACTTCCCCTCGTCTAGCTCGTCCGCCGGCCGCACCAGGTGGAAAGTGTTGTCGTCCTCCAGCAGAGCGTTTTCTGTCAGACACAAAGAGACGAGAGCGTTTAGAGAATCGATGATCCAAGTTTCCAACGACATCGTCAGCCGAGTTCATGAGTTAATCTCAGTTTCAGAAGAGTTTTCCTCAGGATTGTGTGTGTCTGTGTGTGTGTGTGTGTGTGTACATACTCTCTTCCTGACTGTCTTGGTGCTGATGGAACGCCTGTGTGTGTAGAACTCTGGACAGAACCAATGTGGCGTTATCACGAACCTGAAAGACAAGTGGAAAAGACGAGTCAATAGATGTGATGGACTGGTTCTCAGTGTTTCTGCCTCGGAGCAGATTCCTTCCTCTAATCGTCCGAGAGGAGAAACTACAGGAGTTTGACTTTCTGTTGGTTTTCCTGCAGAATGAAAAGAAAGTCTCTGTGCTGTTTTATTCCTGTTTATAATAAAATAAACTGTAAATCTTAAAATCTCAAATAAAAGCTGCAGTAGAGTTGAACTTTACTCTCAAAGCTGTATATTCTCAGATATCGCTCCACTGCACCGACGACAGTTCCTCTCAACAATTAGTGAATAAAGCTTTGAGAAATAAAGGGAAGTTAATTACGCTCCATTCAGACGGGATTATCATTACAGGAGGAGACGGGGGAATTCAATATTCCCCTCGCTGCTCGTAATTAAACTCATCCTTCTGCAGTTCTGAGTTCTACCCGCTGGGGAACGACAGGATCTGGTTTCTAATGGACTGAGGAGAGGGAAGGACGGCTGAAGGGGAAGCGGAGAGGAGGCGTGACGTGAATCTGAGTGAACGCAGAGAGAGAGCAGAGGAAGAAAAGCGTCCTGCTCACGTTGTAATGAGCCAGAGTGTTGAGCTTCTTCCAGCGTCCTTCTTTCTGAGAGGTCAGGTCCAGGTCGGACAGGATCTGACCCGTGGAGCCGGGGCGCCACTCTGTGTACACACGGGGAAATTAATGGGTGAGTTTTATGTGACGAGAGGAAGAGGAAGAGAAAGAGGAAGAGGAAGAAAACATGACAAAAAGTTCAGAAAAACTAAATACAAAGATGTTTCTTACCCAGAGCGACACTCTCCACCTTCGGTCTCTGTGAGTACGGAAGGTTCCTGTAAACCTGATCGATGATCTTCTCTTTCACCTGCAGGGCAGAACATGCAGATTTTAATTTATTAAATGTATGATAACATGATATTTCACTCCCGTTAATACTTCACATGGAGTTTTACACCTGATTCAGACACATTTTAATGTTTTGTGTAACTTTGTCCTTGTTTCTCAACTGTTTGGTGAAATCTGGATCTAAAAAAATATCATATACGCCACAAAAACTCTGATATTATTAAAAACAAAGTGAATTTGTCTCCTGAGTTCAACAAGAAACGAACCTGTGTGATGCTGTCACAGCTCAACACCTTCACTGGAGTTACGTCTGGTCCCTCCCCGTGCACCAGCACCTGTAGAGTCTGACACCACACACACACACACGTCAATCACACACTGATCCTCAGCACACACACACACACACACACACAAACACACGCACACACACTCACCAGCACAGAGTACTCCACGTCGTCTCCCAGCAGCCCCGTGTCGTTCAGCGTGTACTTGGCTTTCTTCATCTTGGCGTCCACAGGTCCTTTCTCCACCTGGTGCTTCAACGCCTTGAACAGTTTGTACAGAGGTTCTCCTGCCGTGTCCTACCCACACACACACACACACAGCCGCTATAAAAAGAGTGTAAAGATGATCTAAAGTGTCGTTGTCCTCATATCAAACAAAACAATCGTAATCGCCTCCTTGTTTTCTAAGTTTTACAGAGTTTTAGTTTCCTACAGCTGAACTTTCAGAAGCTGTCGGGCTTCTGCTGATCACAACCAGAACAACAACAACAGCAGAAATGTGAAGCTGAAGTGTGAGAACAACACAACTCAGTGTGTGACAAAGTTAAATCAGAGAAACATCCGCTGCTGTCTTCACTTTCAAATTCTCAAATAAACAAAACACACAAAGCTAAACAGAAATAATAGGTTCACTGAGCGAGTTTCAGAGTTTTCTCCAGGCAATTATAAGTGAAGGAACAGGAGGAGGAGGAGGGGAGGAGGAGGAGTAAGAGGAGGAGGAGGAGCAGGAAGAGAAACAGATGGAAGAGAAAAGAAAGTGAAAACAAATGGAAACCACGTAGAATAAGTGAAAGACTTTGTGTTACCCTGAGGAACTGATAGAGACAGATGGACATCCAGTTACACAGCATCCTCTCCACCACCGTCTCCGACCTGCACACAGACACACACACAAACAGACACACAAAGACACACAAGGACACACACACACACCAAACATTAGAACTGTACACATAATTTCTTCCTCTTCTTCTTATATTTTGTGATTGTGAACATTTCACAATCATAAACGGTACATAAATAGGCATGTGTGTGTAAAGAAAATAATTATAGAGAGAAATAATAATGTGTGAGTCCCCCCCCCCCCTCACCTGCGGAGCATCAGTTTTGGGTGTTTGCTCTGCACGTGCTCGTCCATCAGCTCCAGCAGCAGCGTCCTCATGATTTCGGTGTAATACTCCAGTTTGCCGTGCAGCGCCACCGTCAGGAGGGAGGCGAAATAACCACGGGACCGAGCGTTGAAGTCCGGCCGACTCTCCAGCGTGTGGATGAACTGGAGCCGCAGAGAACCAGGGGATTTCAAAAACGGCAAATTTGATGAGGACCATGATTAAAAAATTCTTCGAGGTTGAAACTCACGTTGATGAGGAAGGTTTTGCTGTTCAGCAGGTGGGAGAACTGGGTCAGCGCCTGAGCCACGATGGCCTTGCGGGCTTCTGGGATCTGGATCTGTCCTGTGATCATGGCGTCGTTGACTCCGTCCTTCGACGGCAGGAAGAAGTTCCGGTCGGTGTAGGTCTTGTAGTCGAGGAAGGGGATCCGGGCCTCGCTCAGCTCGCTGGTGTGGTCCTCCATCTCAATCATCAGGTCTGAGGGAGACACACAAACATCTCATCACCATCTTTACACCATATTCTCCAGATTCAGTCGTGTGACTTCTCAGCGTGCGGTCATGTGACGTTCAGGTGAGCGTACCCGTGAACTCTTTCTTGCAGCGATCTCGGACACTCTCCTCCAGATTCTCCAGCTGGTGTTTGACCTTCTCGTATTCCCGCTCCGCCTGCCGACTCTTCCTCCTGTGACACACACAGACACACACAGACAGAAGAAGGGTTTGAAACATATCTATGATATATAAAACTGGTCTCTCTGTGCCGGTATCTTAAATATCTTTTGCTGATCAGACCTGTAGCAGTAGACGGACACGGCGATGAAGAGGAGCATGGGCAGGATGACGGCCGGGATGATTATAGCCAGAGGAATGTCGTCTTTCCTGGCGTAGTACACGGAACCCACGAGCCACTCGCCGTGACCGAACTTCACCTGAATAGACGGAGACCGAACATGTGAGGAAGTTCAAGAGTTCAACACCATTTATAAAATATTCAAAGTATGTTAAATTATTTGGTAGAAGTTTGAGTCACTTTGAGTCTGAAGGAAACTTTAAAAACACAGGGAGGCGTCTGACTTTCTCTTTAGTCTTTGAGTTTGAATCCTGTAAATAACCTGACATTTAAGTCTCGAATGACGGAGTTAAATAACAGAGGGGCTCAGCAGACACTCCCCCCCCCCCCCCCCCCCTGTGACGTGATGGTTTGTATTTTTACCACAAGCTCTAGCAGGTCGTTGGTCGTGTCCCTGCGGTGGCGTTTGGATCGGGCATTGGGCTGCGTGGACGGCGCCTCCAGGATCAACTTGTCGTCCTGTTCAGAGTCGACAGAGAGAGGGAATGAGACGCTGAAGGAAGAGGTGGTCCTTCACAAGTCATACGGAAAGCGTGATAAACATCTGGAGCTTCACTTCTCTGCTCCGCGTTTACCTGCAGGATGTTAACGTGACAGGAGGCGTCTCCAACAAACGCCTGAGCCTCTTTGGCGCTCATCGCCTTGGAGAAGCCTCGACCCTGAGAAACAGAGAGGGATGGATTCAGACCCAGACACGAGGAGGGATGTTTCGATTTAAAATGTAAAAAACTCACAGTCACGATGATGATGCTGGTCTCCGTGATGACGTTCTTGACGAGGCCGTTGAAGCTGGGGTTGGGGTGGTAGACGAAGTTCTTCAGGTCCTCCGTCATGTTGTCCAGCTGCAGCGAGGTCCTGAGCACCTGCGTGTCCAGCGAGCTGTTCACCTTCGGAGAGAGGAACTGCAGGACGGTGTCGTTCTTACTCAGGAACTCCTGGACAAACTGATGGAGACACGGAGACGAGAGGATTTAACCTGAGGTGGTGTCACCAGGTCTGAGTGTCCGTGTGTGAGACAGCTGAGGACAACACAGTCACATAAACACTGGAGGAAGAGAAAGACTGGAGAGAGAGAAAAACTGGAGCTGAGGAGTGGAGGAGAAGAATCGATCTGTAGGAGCGATAAATGAAAACTAACTTTCTGCAGAGAAATGAAGCTGGAAAATAGAGGAAATGAAGGAGCACTTTGAAAGCACCGAAGAAGAAAACTCCATCAATCTGCCACTGCAGCAACACAACTTTCTGCACACGCACAGACACACACACAGAAACTTACCTCTTCCCGAGCGGCAGCCTGTGAGAACTCGTCAGTAGAGGCAACTTTGATCGCGGCTCTTTGGATCAAGTCAAAACCATTTCCCACGACCACGATCCTCCGACCACCACTACACACACACACACACACACAGATACACACACACTCCATATTTAGACTTTTGAACTGTGTACTGTAATTTTGTGTATTTCAGTGATCAGTGTGGAATTAAGAAAATAAAAATCTAAAGTGTGAGTGGCTGAATTAAAACCACACTCACCATAGGAAGCTTTCTTTGGGGTTATAGTCTGTGATCTTGGGGTTGTCAGAGTAAATGTACTTGACCAGGACGTCCTTGGTCGTGTTTCTTCCGTATTTCACCGTCACCGTTAACTCGTCGGAGGGAACCTTCTGTCCCCGGTACTTTCCCGTCTTACAGGTGATGACTTCGCCGAAGGAAAGACTGCAGAGACGCAGGAGGACACAGACCGTTAACATCCGTCAGGAAGACGAAGAACAAACACACACATGATCAGGTGTAACTCACATTTCACAGGGAACTCCTCCCACAGTGACGGCGATGTCGTCTTTACTCGCCGTGTTCAGGTCGGTTCCCTTGATGGTGATCACGGTTCCTCCGGCTGCTGGACCCTTCACCGGCTCAACGGTTAAAGGTTTAGGATCCTGGACAGAAAATATACCAAGTTAGAAAGTTTGTACTTAAGAGGCTGATGAAGAGGAGGAGGAGGAGAAAGAGGAAGAGGAGGAGGATTAAACAGCTATATAGCAAATGACTTAAACTTCACCTGAGGAGATGAATAAATAATTTATCAGTTTAGGAAACTTTCACTATTTCACATTATAAGAAACAAGAATAGATGTCATATCTTCCTGTTTCCTGCCCCTTCAAGTGGTTTAATAACAAGTGACTGGAAGAAGAGCGCCACCAAGTGTCCATCTAATATACTCATCACAGCAGTGGATGGAGATCTGCATTAAATTAATTAATTCATTTTTTCCTTAGATTGCTTGAAGATAAATGGTGAACAGGTTTTTACAGTAACTTCTACCAGAATCTCAACTTGACAAATACTTTTTATTTCCTCAATTAGAACCGGTGAGAGTTTTTTTGTCCCCCAGTTATTTCTTCGGAGGAAACCGTGAACATGCTGCAAAGCTTTGGCATGAAAATAATCACAAGAACAAAAAAACAACAGGATCCATCGAACCAAAGAGACAAACACAAACAGAAGAATGTAACCAGGACAAGTTTGTTGTGTTCCAGACGGTGCCGAGGCTTTGATCACACCAAATCTAAAATATATTTAAAATTTCACAAAGCTGCAGAAGTCAGCGAGGTGCGACAGGGAGAAGTGGAACGTCACCGCGGGGGGGCGGGGGGTTTCATCAACTCGTGTGTTTGTAGAATATTGATAGAGACGGCAGCTGCAGACACACACCAGCTGGTCGTTTCCCGTTTGCTCTGGATCGTTCTGCACGGCGCCGACACGACGACAAACAAAACGAGTCGGGAGATTAACTCTCAGTGTCGCTGGAGGATGAAATGTAAGAAGTCAATCTGTGAGGAGCGAGCGGGGGGGAACGTCCTCGTGGTTGTTTTGGAGGAGAGGTGAAGGAATAAAGAATGAGAACATCAGAGAAGGTGTGAATCCAAAGTGTTTCTGCAGCTGCTGGGATGAACACAGGTGTTGGGGTTGTTGCGGTTTCAGATTTGTTCTCGAGCCACAAACAGAAGGAATCAAAATCCCTGGAGAGACGACAGCTCATCACAGCTCGGCCTAGACTGCACGATACACACAAACAGAGCCGCGGCGCAGGAGGAGGCAGCGGCTACTGAGATCTGGTCTGAGAGTCAAAGGAAGAACAGACGCTTCGATATCTCTCGGCTCCGGTGGGAAGAAAAAACAATAATGAAACCCAGAGATTCAGGATCAGATAAAACGACGAGCGGAAATATGAGAGCATCCATCTCTTTGCAGGAGGGAAAGAAAAACAACAAAACTTTCATCAGTTGCTGAACTGATCAATAACTTTATCACAGGCTCAGAGACACAGAGCGTTTTAGCCTCTTTCAGCTCATTGTTTTAGTCTTACGGTTCAATGAGTCGTTTCTCATCCTTCGTCATGTTTGCTCGTTGTGTTAGTTTGTGTTTGTGTAAATAAAGATGGACGACACATGTCCTCTTCCTCCCTGAAGCCAAAAGACCTCAGACGTGTGGCTGATGTTTTCAGACTTTTGGCAAAGACCCAAAATAACAAGTTAATCCTCTTACTGCTTAAATAAGTCACTTTTTAGTGACTGTCCCAGTTTCCCGATTGCATTTCATTGTAGACGAATCTACTGGACAGATTATAGAAGTTTTCAAATCTTTTAAACATTAATAAACAAAGGGCAGAGGTTGATAAATACAATAATTCCTATTTCTTAAGTCACTGATTCATCGTTTGGGCTGAAATGTCAGAAAATTAATCTTTAAATCCACATTTCTTGAAACAAACAAACGGAGAAGCTCAAATCCAAGACGCAGAGTGAACGGGTGAAGCTGCAGAAGCTGATCCGTCTGCAGTTTGCTTTAATTATTCGTTTGTCAGCTCTGCAGCGAGAAGCGTGTTCGACTCTCATCTGTAAACACCTGAGCCGTGTTCCAGGAAGGAAACAACAGCGGCTCAGAGTTATTTGTTGACGGTGCTTGTTT
Source organism: Limanda limanda (assembly GCF_963576545.1). Classification (NCBI taxonomy): domain Eukaryota; kingdom Metazoa; phylum Chordata; class Actinopteri; order Pleuronectiformes; family Pleuronectidae; genus Limanda; species Limanda limanda. The sequence continues at coordinate 21,256,611 of NC_083636.1, read as the reverse complement.
CTGTTTGTCCTGAGCAGGAGGAAGCGGCTGCAGGTTGAGCACAGTTTCATGCAGCTGTGAATTTGAATGTGGGGGATATTTTTATGCCTCGCTGCCTCTTCGGGGAGCAGATTTTTCCTGCAGCCGGCGCCAGAGAAAAAAGCTGCGTGACTTCACTTTGTTCCAAACCTTTTACTGCTGCGGGGATTTGTTCTGGTGGGTTTGAAGTGTCAGCGTTGTGAGTCTCCTGTGAGACTACCATGAGCTGTGTACTCGGAGTCGGCAGGTTTCACAACAACACGTTTAATCTATTTTAACAGATTCCAGCTCCTGAACCCAGATTCTTTTATTGAAAAAACAATAATTCAACTGTAACTTCTGACGAAATGGTGGCGGCGAAGGTGAAAGCAGATGTTTATGTTGTGTGTGTTACTGTTAAACATGTGTTCAGACGCACCCGGTAGGTGAAGATGACCTTAGACGTCCCTTTCCTCCCTCCCTCCACCTCGATCTCCACCGCTCCCTCGGTGGTCGGGACAAACGGGACGTCGGACGGGGGGGCTCGCTTCGCCGGGCCGATCTCACACACCACACTGCGGGGGGGGGGGGGGGGGGGGGAGAGGAAACATTCAAACATAACAATGGCTTCCAGGTTCAGCTGCAACTGATGTTTTATTTCTTGAATAATTGATGATTCAGTATAAAATGGGAAGAAATGAACATCGCAGGAGTCTTCAAATGTCAAGAATCCAAAGATATTCAGTTCACAGTGAGAAGACGATGGAAACCAGAAGAAAACAAAACACATTCGAGAAGCTGGAAACTTTTTTATGAAAAGCAAATGACTCTAATTGATTTATTGATAGTTAAATTGCTGCAGGAGCTTTAAGCAGGTTCAACAACAAACTAAGAATCTCGACATAGTATCCACTGACGCGTGTTTTCTGGAACTTTTAACCACATTAACGCCATCGTCCTCCGAGGCCGTGGACGTGTTGTGTTTTCAATCCAAGGTGGTTAAACCTGTTTTTCTTTACTTGTTTTATTGTCCCTGAAGCATAATTTCTGTTCCATAAAACACAAACACACTTTCTGCCAAACTACGTCTCATAAATCCTCCTAGAACAGTTTACATGAATGAAACATCAAAATATAAAACCTGAGAAGATTCTGGTCTTTAAACTGCTTTTCAGGTTCAGTGATTCAGATCAAACTGCTTCTTAACAAGTGGCCGAGGCTTTAAAACATCTGTTACATGTAAACATTGAAGATCTTCACGTGCACGTTAACGCTGTTACCTGGTGGAGACGGAGTATCGCTCCTCCTGGTGGACACAGTCCACTCCGGCCACCGTGATCTTCCTGATGTCCTCCTTCTTTATCCCCATGTTGGATCCCTTTATTGTGACGGAAATGCGACCGTTGAGAGGCCCGAAGCGAGGGATGATCTGAGGAGGAGAAGAGTCAGTGCATCAAACTTTCTCGTAGTTCTCTTTCCTGGTTTTTTTCTTTTCCTCGACTGTTTCCATGATGCCTCTTTCATCCCAAGGCCTCGATTTACATTGGATTTATTATTATTATGACATCAGATGTGTCTGAGTTAATTTAACAGATCTAAGTTAAAACTGAGAAACTTCTTGTTCCTGCGATGCAACATCAGAAAAACAATATTCACTGAAACATGAGACGCGTAAAAACGTTTTTTCATGGAGACAAACTGGAAAACAAGAGGCGGCCGACTGAGAGATCGTCTGTTTGGATTTCAGAAATGTAATTTGCTCTAAAGGAAGATGAATGAAATGAAAGAGGAAAGATTGGACATGTGAGGAAGAAGTGATGGATTCTGATTTCAGGTCATCCAATTAGATGCAGGGATTCTATTCTTCCTTTATCACTGATTTATGTTTCACATAAACATAGACAAGGTTTCATGAAGCAGGCGAATCACAGTGAATATGTTCACAAAACGTGTTTTACTCCAGAGTTTAAATATTTGAGACGATGAGATAGTGTAGCCGGAGTGTCTTTGACTCACATCAGTGATCTCGGGGGCGGGACACTGCGCCGGCTGCGGTGACGGGCACAGCTCTCGGTAAACACAGGAGTGAGAGGAGGAGCACCACACACACTGGTACTGGGCCTCGGCGTTTTTACACAAACTGCAGTCTGCTCTTCCCACTGAGCAGTTATACAGCACCACTGGAGGAGGAGGAGGAAGAGGAGGAGAGGAAGAGGTCAATAAGCATAATTCAGTAGTTTGACGACTGCTCTTCATCTTGATTTGTAACTATGTGTGTGTGTGTGTGTGTATAGTGACACACTTACCTGTCAACAAACTGTCAATCTTCCTCTCAGTGTCTCTTTCTTTGATGTGGAAGGAGATGTTCACCTCCTGCTGCTTGTCATAGGAAAACTACACACACACAGACACACACGCACACATGCACACACACACACAGAGACAAACAAACGCACACAAACAGATTTGCATTAACCCAAATACAAATACATTTCTACCTATTTAGAGCTCATCAATAAATTACCTTGAATCTACCTCACACACACACAAATAAATGACAAACTTGAAATTAATTAAACAAATATAAGATGTTAAATCAATGACACATAATGAAATTAAAATAATTAGAAGCTTTAAACCTTTTCTGACTAACATTTGAATCACTAAAGATTCACTGATTCTCTTATTATCATTAATGAGACAGTCGCTGACTCGTCTGACGTTCACACTTCAGCTTCTAAACATAAACAGGGAACATCTATTCTTTTTATAGACGACTATTCATGATCAGTTATCAAGTTAACTACATGGATCTAATCTAATTTTGAATGTGACCTCAGAGAGAAACAGACTGTTTTCTGCTTTTATCTGCTCAGCTGACCTCAGTTTAAAAGACAGTTACTTATATTTTGAGAAACAAAGTTTATTATCAACGGTGGCAGAGCTACAACCAATCAGAGTACAGAGACGTGTGACACAGTGACAGAGAAACAATATATTATATATATATTTTACTTTTCATTGATTCGTAGTTTTTCCTTAATACTGACCTCATAACCAGGGAATATGAACGTTGGCCTCTGGTCCTGATTGACCTCCTCGTCCCTGTGCTTCATCAGCTCAGTGCCGATGACCAACTTGCGACCCTGGAGACGACAGAAGGACAGGAGGTCAGATGCACTGAAACAGACTGAGCAGTTTGTGATTGGCTCCCGTGGACCCCCCCCTCACCTCACCCCCCTCACCTGGTAGATGTTGAGGTTTCTTCCCTGGAAGTTGATCGGGATCTTGACGCCGACGGGAATCAGCAGCGGCTCTGGAGACTCGAACTGAGGACAACTGGCCGACTGCGTCAGAGACACACAAACACAAGTCTGAGACACAATCATCCTTTCTATGTAATTAGGTTTTGCATTAGTTTTAAATACTCACGAATGTGTGATGTCTTTATGTATGTTATAATTACGTCTTTGAAACATCCTCAAAAAACGTTAAACTTCTACCTAAAGAGTATTGATTAATTGTAAATATTCTAAATTGTCTATGAGACTAATTAAAGCGGCAAATCTCCTTTTTCAGCTGCAGAAATCAGAAATCAAATTCTTTGCATCAATTGATAATTTAAACAGGTTCAGATTTTTATTATGACTTTCACACACAAACAGACTCACACTGACCTGTTGTGGTTTGATGATGTGATCGCTATCTGCAGCAGCGACGCTGTCAGTGCAGCTGTGATCCTGAGCGTTCCACTGACACCCCCACTCACTGGTCACACACGCTATGCACCTGAAAACACACAATGCACCAGTGTGTGATACCAGTGTGTGATACCAGTGTGTGTACTGTAGATCTTTGTGTTTGTGTGTTTTCTATCTTACGGTGTGTTTGGGTTCTTCCTGATTGTCGCAGCACAGTTGTAGAAGTGATACTTTCCAGACGTTACCTGGATTTTGTTGTTAACCACAACTTTCACCGGGACGGACACGTAGTCTAAACACACAAACACACACACACAGACACAAACAGAGACACACGCACACACAGGATAGAGGGAGAGACAGTAAAAATAAATATTATAAATGTGTTTATTAGTGATAACAATATTGTTCAAGACGAGTTGTTCCCTGAGTTTAGTTTGACAGGCTGTTTCGTCTCACGCCACTTTGCTTAGCTTAGCATAAAGACTGGGAACAGGGGGAAACAGCTAGCTTAGCTTTGTCCATTTACGTGCATTTCCTACATTTCACAAGTAACACGTCATATTAACATGAAAAGAACAAACTTTTGATGAAAACTCACAGTGAAAGTTGTATTTATTCTAAAGTATCTAAAGAATACCTGAACCATCTGATTTCTTGATGCCTTTTTGAGTAAAAGTAGAAAAAGAGCCATAATGTAAATGGTTAATATATATATAATTGTATAAAACCTTTCAACAACAAGGCTCAGGATGATTTGAATAAGACATAAAATGCACAAGGAGAAACAACAAGGACGTATAAAATGGACAAATATAATCAGGAGTTTGAAACAGCTAAATAAAAAACAGGCAAACTAATGTGAATAAAACATTAAACAGGAGAATATACAAATCAGAGTGCAGCCTAAGTAGATTTCACATTGAGTGGATCAGTTTTATGGCCTTTAACCATTTAGGCTTAACAGAATAAAAGTATTTCAAATTAAATTTCTGTGACACAAAGGAAACAAATACCGGGAACAACAGGGAACAACAAGTGGAATCGAGAAAGAAATGAGTGAATCCAGTGAACTTCCTAATGTGAGCCCCTACCCAGCTGCTCTGGAGTGGGGGGGATCTCGCCGGGGTTGGGCAGAGAACACTTGACCTGCACCGGACTGAAGCTCATCACGGCAGCGGTGTAGAAGTCGCCGAACCAACATTTCAGGGTGTCGTTCTGACTCAGCCGGGGGAGGGAGGGGATGCTGATGAGCACCTGGAGGGGGGGGGGGGGGGGGCGGACGAGGACAAGGAGGGGGTGAGTTAAATATGAGTTAAAGAGTGGAAAAAGGAGGGAGAAGGAGAGAATATTATCTTTCCATATTTATACTAAAAAAGGTATAAAAACAAATCCTTTATTTTCCTCCTCACATCTTTAGATCTACGATATTATTATTTTAGATAATTATCAGTTATTAATCCTGAAGTTCAGCACTAGAGCGTCTTCAGTGACTTCACAGGACCGATTAATGCAGAAATAGTTTACATTCACTGGTGAAACAGGGTCTGGAATATTCTACATTTTAGTTTTGGTCAATTACTTAAATACTTGACAAGGCAGTTTGTCATATAGACGCAAATATTCAGTGAATTCATCTTGGCCACAGAGCAGCTTTATTCACTAGGCAACAGTAAACAGCACAAGTGTAGAAACTGAGGTGTACGTGATAAAGTATCTGGAGGAAAACAGTGTGTGTGTGTCTGTGTGTGTCTGTGTGTAGAATAAGTAAGAAACCAAGCACAACTGGTTGACCTTGATAAATTGTGCACAAATGCAGGCGTGTGTGTGTGTGTGCATGTGTGTGTCTCAGTAATAATTACTATTCATCTGTGCAGTTCAAACAGCAGCTTCTCATTAGTCCTCACCGACCTCCATCGCTTTAATTTCACTGCTGGAGTTTTAATTTGTAACTTTCTGAACTTTTTTATCTCTGAGGCCGGAGACAAACTCACTGACTCACTTTGCATCTTTCTGAAGAAGGTGAAGCTGCAAGAGACAAAATTTTCCGACTGTCTTATCAGATTAAAATCACAAACTGTGCCCAGTGGCCCCAAACTCCCTGATTAGGATGCAGCAGATTCATGTGTGTGGTTAAACCCGGAGCCTTTTGTTCAGAGGAGGCTGCGTTCCCCTTCTCTGCACTGACACCGAATCATCTCTGAGGGAATAGAGTCCAGATTAAAACCTGCGCTGTGAAACAAACTGTGACACATGACGAACTAACACGAGCAGAGATGAGAGTGGATTCAAGCTCAGTCACTGAGGTGAAAACCCCCGAGAGCAGCTGACGTCCACAGCGTCCACACGTCTGGGAGAACAGCCTTAAATCCTGTGATCGACCACGTACACGAGACTTCAACAGCACCACGACACCAACGTTCGTAAGCTGCACTGGAGTCTGGACACGTTCCTGATCTGTTCTGGAGGGAAAGCAAATGTCTGACTCAGTCGCTCTGGATACCTTCTGGTACTTTTCCTGCCAGAGTGAGTCCATGTGAGAATAGAGCAGAAACACAGGAGACCAGTCATAAACCACGCAGACGAGGAGATTCCAGAGCTTCTAGTGCTAAAGGCCGGTGTGGGTGTGACAAACAGCCTGTGAAACAACAGTGTTATTGCTGAAGATAACTGAAAGAGGCTGTCGGTGAAGTTTCTCCTGAGATTCAGTGAAACTCGGCGTCATCATCAGTTTCTCACTGTGACACAACACTGAGCTGAATCAGCCTGTGAACGTGTTAAAGGACCTGTCAGCACAAACTGTTTCTACTCTGCATATCACACTGTTCATGATGCAACTGTAAATCATAGTGAAGCTTCTCTCTGACGCCCCCTGGAGGGCCCCCGGAGGGCCACAGACCAGAGGCTGAGAAGCTGCTGACCACAGACGCCGCCACTCTGTGACGGCTTCAGGAGCGTTCGAGTGGTTTGAGCTCGGCAGGCACCGAACCCGGCTCACAGGGGAGCAGCTCGTACCTGCTGCGTCTTCCTGCAGCTGAGGTTGGGCGGGTCGAAGGCCTCGATCTGTACGCACTTCTGATTGGGCGACCACAGCCAGGTGTTCGTCTCCGTGGACCTGCTGCACTCCTGCTTCCTGGTGCACCTGCCAGACGAGGAGGAGGGAATACAGTCAGACTAACTGTGATGGGGATTCAGCATCAGCAAACGAGTTAAAATGTTAAAAGTTAAAATTACGACACTGAGATTAAACTTCCATTTAAACCTTTTCGCTGTTTGTTCATAAATAGAAAATCAGGTCTTTTAATACTTTAAGTCAAATTATATCCCTTGAAGTTGAGTTTCAGTCCCACGCTTCCCACACGTCAGGATATATTCTTCCCATTGCACTTTCTTCTAATGTGTGACGCTCCCAGTGAAACCCAGAGCGACTCACCTTCCCTCCAGGACACACCAGCCACAGTACGGATCCTTCATGGAGACACAGGACTGACAGTCTGTCTTCAGGTGACAGGCCTGGACCGGAACCTTGGTGATCTGCATGTACACACACACACACACGTCAGGCTTTTATTATGGAGGAGCTGTTACCGTGAACAACATGCAGGACACACACAAACACACACACAACATGCATCTCTGCAAAGGTTGTTTGTAAATATATGCATATCTGATATCAATACATGTAATATAGTGATGAAGTGGCCAATCCCCGAATCTTCCAAACAGCCGTGGACATAATTCTCCCCCCCCGACAGGAAGAGTCTGGTCTAATAAATCTAAATGAGCAGATGGACCCGACTCCAAACTTGACTTGATTAAAGTGAATTGCCCTCTTGAAGTGCATTGTAATTAATTCATTTCTCGATCAATAACGTCAATTCCAGGCCGTCGCGGCGGCTGAGGAGCGATGGCGAGCGAGCGATGAAAGGACAACGCAAAGAAAGACAGATGACGAGAGGAGAGAGCGAAGAGGAAAACAAAGAGAGGGAGCGAATAAATCAGGGAGTGACTCCTGTGGGGTAATGTAGACGGATGTGCCGGCGTTCATCGCACCAACGAATAAATGATCAAATGAGACAGACCCAATAAATTACAGACTCGTTAAATCCCCGTCCTGATGCACGATGGGAAAAAGTAGAAGTAAGCACACGACTGAGTGTCTGACCTTCTTCGCGAGAATAAAAAAAAGAAAAAAGAATAATCAATCCAAGAATTGACCTTTTTCTCCGTGGTGATGTACAGGTGTTGGAGGCTGGAATCGAACAGCAGGTTCTTGTTGACCTTGTCTCCGGTGACGTCGCCCGGCGCTCGCCCGTACACCTCGGGTTGATCCGACAGATGCACCTTCAGCACCTGCTCAGTCACAGACACAGACACAGCGTTTAAATTAAGACCGCAGGCTTCTCTCCTCTAGAATTCAGCTTTTTCAGGACAAAACCAGATGACTCGGAGCTGAGAGGAAAGAAAAACAGCTTCCTTAAGTAAATATACTTCTAAGTTTTATAATCTTGTTATATCTTCGTTTGTTCGTCAACATTTCCTTCATAAGTTCAATGAAAAGTGTTTTAGTCTTAACGAACAAAGATTAAAGTTCAGAGACATTTTATAATGAGATTAATAAACTGTCCAAGTGGAATTTAATTGTTTATCTCTTATTAGAAACCTCACTGTCCATATTAAGATATATATTAGGAATGAGCGAGTACAGCATTATCTGTATCTGTATCTGTATCTGTTAACCATATGAATTATCCGTATCCGTACTCGGAGTGGGCGGTGCCTAACCCGGAAGTGGGTGTGATTTAACCCGGAAGTGGGCTGGTTCAACATAATTTTCTTTTTTAACTTGGAAATTTTTTTATGATTTTTTTATTTTTATTTTTTTTAAATTTATTTCCACACCAGGTGTGTGTGTGTGTGTGTGCGTGTGTGCGTGTGTGTGTGTGTGTGTGTGTGTGTGTGTGTGTGTGTGTGTGTGTGTGTGTGTGTGTGTGTGTGTGAGTGAGACGCGAGGGACGTTCACTGTCTCCCGGAGAAATGAACACTCTGTGTTTTTAGTTTAGAAAGACGTGAATTATATTCGTTCACAAGTCATACAGACTGGTTTTGATATTTTCACTTTACATTAACACTTAAAGTTTAGTGCAGTGTAATTGTTTAAGTTAAATTAAATAAACTTAACACAGAGTATTCATTTCTCCGGGAGACAGTGACTGTCCCTCGCATCTCCAGCGCTCCTCTACAAACGCATCATTTCTGCTTCCTTGACTGAGCCTATGGAACAGTCCCGATGCGCAGTGAACCTGAGTGACTGAGAAAAAGAGAGCTGTTCTGTGAGTGAGTGAGCAGAGCCGTGTGTGACGGGAGGAGCGCTGTGACGCTGTGTGAGGATTTTCATTCAGTCCGATCACAGATAATGACACCGATTACTCGTATAATAATCGTACTCGGCAAAAGTGCTTTATCCGTACCGGATACTCGTTTCAGCCGAGTATCCGGCTCATCTCTAATATATATGTATTAATATTTCCAGTAGAAGTCCACTGGCTAGTGGTTACCTCTCCGGTGGCGGTGCCCAGGAACGCCACAGTGTGTTCCATCTCCACGGCCACGGCCACGGCGGTCATGTGACCCTTCCGCACCAGCGAGATGTTTGAGGTCAAGGCGAACTCGGCCTTGCTGGCCAGCGGCGACGGCAGGAACTCCTCGCCGCAAGTGTACTTGTCGGCCATGTTGTTCTGAGGGAGCAGAGGAGAAATGAAAAACCTCTCTACTGTAAAAACATGAATATTAATGTGAATTCTCTCCTCACGTTATTGCTGGTGCACAGATAATCCGAGGAGGAGTAGGGAGAGAAGACGGCGGGCTTGTCGTCGATGAGGCCGTTGTTGTTGTAACAGGCGCTGATGATCTTCACCAGCTGCGTGTTGATGGAGCGCAGAGGAAACATACCTGCAGACAGAACAACATCTGATTACTTCACTTATTTCACACAGGAAACGGATAAACACACAATTTCAGTTAAACACAAAATCTGAAAAATAAAAGCAGCGAGAGGAGTCTGCAAAACTCCTAATTATCTTCGGTAACTTTCTCTTTTTGATGATAAAATCCGTAGCGCAGACATTCGCTCATTTGTGGCGACACAACTTGGGAAAATTATGGATTTGCATAAAGTTAAATAATTCAACATTTAAAGTTTTTTATTTTTTTCTGTGTTTAAAGTCGAGCAAACTGCAGCCGAGGGTGAAACAACTCAAAGTCCTGCCGAGCCACACGGAGCCAATTAGAGCTAACGATCGTTTCCCTCATCATCAATCTGCTGATCAATTTATTCATCTGCTCGTTGCTGCTCTTTCAGTTTGTTTCAAACTGGATCTTTATTATTTTGGAGACGTCGCGATAAATATCACAAAACTAATCGATTGTTGCCCCTTCAACATCTCCCTCAGAGAGAGCGAGAGAGAACTACAACTTCACGAAACTTTAAACTGCAACAAATGAGAATCATCATCTTTTTAAAATCTGTGTTTTGATTGGCGGCTCAGTCGTCACATGATCTTCACAGCCTGATGGGGGTTTTCTCCAACGCTATGGTGATGCAGATGTTTAAATTTCCATTTTGCTGAGCACTTTGAGTATGAAATCAAGAATTCACTTTGAATCGTGGCTGCGTCTGTTCATTAGGATCATTTGAAATGATCAAAAGCTGCAGAGGAGCCACTTAGTGTTTTCTCAGCTTGTTTCCATCGTCAGGAATTAAGCTTCAAAACTTTCTACTCAGATTTGTGCTGAACCAAAAGATCTGATGGGAAAAAAAGAAAATATTCAATAAAAATGATCCCTTTTCTTTTTCTGTTGTGATAAGAGTCTGGGAACCTGCCGACGGACGTCAGAAACGTGTGTTTTCATGTCAGAAACGTGTGTTGTCATTCACCCGACACCTACACATGGCTGAGGTGGACGGGTCCTCATCAGACGTGAAGGTGACAAACAGAACCTTGTCGGAGGCCCACACGGTTCCGTACTGCGCTGACAGGTCCAGAGCCAGCACAGCTCCTGGCGTCGCTACGTAAGCAGCCTGGGAGACGAGGGGGAGAAGGAAACGCTGAATATTAGAAGCTCTCAGTAAAGCTGTGATGTAACTGAGGCACAGTGAGAGGGAACACCTCGTAAATTGAAGCCATTGCAAGTTCAAGAGCACGTTAAATCCAATTTCTCAGCTTTGTCTGGGGTCAGTGTTCTCACAAAGGTTGCAATTTAAGACTAAATCATCCAAACGTAAAATGTCCAAATGTGTTTTTCCGACTCACTGCTGCCTTTTTAATAAAAACGCTGACTATCCAGCGTCTGGCGCCTCCACCGACGTTACCTGAACTTTGTTGTACTTGTTGTCCCTGCTGCAGTTCAGCTGCAGCTCCGTGTACGAGTAGTAACTCTGGTCGGTCTCACACAACCTGGAGATGAACGTGAAGTTCTTGGTGTCCTGCACTCCGAGCGTCCGCGAGAACAGGAAGTACACGTGGCCGGCGTCTTTGAAGGCGAAGCGGAAGTCGTGGAGGTAGCGCAGGACGAAGGGGTTGGCCTGGACCGCCGAGGCCTCGATGATGCTGTCGAACGTCCCCCAGTCCCGGTAATCCTTGAGGATGCGGGTGGAGATGAGCTTGGTGCTGTCGTGGCTGCCGTAGCCTTTACCGACCTGAGGAGAGACGAGGAATCCAACCACTAAGATTTAGACGACGTGTGTGTGTGTGTGTGTGTCTGTGTGTATGTGTGCGTTTCCTCCTCACCAGGAAAACGGTTAAGTTTTCTGTTTCCTTGTAGAAGTATGATGACATCACTCCCAGCACGGAGACGCCCTCCTCAGCGCTCGCCACGTACGACTTCTCTCCTTTAGTGTCGCTGAAGTAGATCAGCTGCTCCACGTCGCTCAGGTTCCTCAGCGAGCAGATGCCCCTGAAGACGCTGCCGCACACCACCAGCTGGTTTTCGGCGGCGTGCACCAGCAGCAGCTTGTTGTGGTTGTCGGTGTCCACGGCCTCGCTGCAGGATTCGCTGACGGGCGGCGTGCACTGTTTGTTGTCCCGCTTGGGTCCCGTCTCGGTGCGGCGCTCCACCTCCAGGTCGGGGCTCAGCTGGTAGAGGCGGTTGACGGCGCCGACGTACAGCCGGCCCGTGGCAGGGTTGGCCACCATGTTGTTGATCAGAGTGTCGGAGAGGAACTCTGTGTTCTTCCCATCGGAGGCGCTGAGGTCAATGGTTGCCAGGACGACCAGGGCAAACTGCCACGCCCACCACCGCTCCATCATGTCTGGAGGAAAAACAGAGGAAAGAGGGAGAATTTAAATAAACAGCAACAAAAACAACAAGAGCTGCTCTGAGATATTTATATAAATAACTTCAACAAACGCAGATGCCTGAAGTCGATCGTCAGGAATGAAAAAAAAATGAATTTTTTTTGCAAACTAAATTTTTCCTGCTTCAGAAACGGATTCAATTAATATTTGTAACTGTTAATTATCTTGGAAAGAGATTAAAACTAAATATGAATAGAATGTTAACAATACATTCGTTTCCAATGAACTTTTGAAATTGCTCACTTTAGTTTGGTTTCTTTTTGCTTAATTAATTTGAATGTTTTTCTTGTTGATGAATTTTCTGTTGATCTATGAAACGTTAAATCGACTCATCTAAAAATTCGGGGACAATTAGTTCTACAACGATCAATCAGTCCATCAGTGGAAAGAATAATCATCTTGATTATGGAACAGTAATGAAGCAGAAGAACATTGTTACTTTATCAGTTAGACCTCTTTTAATCAGAATCTGTGAGTTCTGGACAAAATAAGAAATAAAAACAACAGATATATTAAAGTATAATGGACAGAATCATTATTTAAAAGCTTGAACTCAGCTTCAAACAAACTGTCCTGAGAACAAACTCTCTGAACCCGAACCGTGAGTTCCCATCGTTTCCTGAACGAAGCAGAATGTGAACGATGCTCTGAGGCTTCGTCCGGCTCAGCAGCGACACAGCAGAAAAACAGAGGAGGAAACAGACGAGAGGAGCAATAACGAGGAGCGTCTCATTAAGGCATGCACTTACTTTACTGGAGGGGGAAGAGGAGGAGGAGGAGGAGGAGCAGGAGGAGGAGGAGGAGGAGCAAGAGGGAGAGGGGAGAGAGGAGGAGGAGGAGAGAGGAAGAAGAGGAGGAGGAGGAGAGAGGAAGAGAAGGAGGAAGAGGTGGAAGAGAGAGGAGGAGCAGGAGGAAGAAGAGAGAGGAGAGAGGAGGAAGAGAGTGGAGGAAGAAAGAGAAAGAGTAGGAGAAAGAGAGAGAGAGAAGGAAGAGGAGGAGGATGGGGGAAGAGGAGGAGGAAGAGTTGGAAGAGAGAGAGGAAGAGGAGGAAGAGAGGGGAGGAAGAAAGAGAATGAGTAGGAGAAAGAGAGAGAGGAGGAAGAGGAGGAAGAAGTGAAAGAGAGAGGAGGAGGAAGAGGAAAAAGAGAGAGGACAGAGGAAGAAGAGAGAGAAACAGGAGGAGGAGGAGGAAAAAGAGAGAGGAGAGAGGAAGAAGAGAGAGAAACAGGAGGAGGAGGAGGAGGGAGAGAGGACGAAGAAAGAGAAAGAGCAGGAGACACAGAGAGAAGGAGGAAGAGGAGGAGGAGAGAGGAGGAAGGAGAACAGGAGGAGGAGGAAGGAGAGGAGGAACAAAAAGAAAAAGGAGAGGAGAGGAGGAGGATAAAGAGACAGTAGGAGGAAGAAGAGGAGGAGTAGGAGAAAGAGAGAGAGGAGGACACTGCCTCAAAGTTTCTTAGCAAGATTAATTTACCAAAGACAAAAGCAGAAAGTGTCTGTGTGTGTGTGTGTGTGTGAGTGTCTCTGTGTGTGTGAGTGTAGTAATTACTTGTGTGACACACTGAGTGTCACCTCCCATTAGTCTAAATGTGTGTTTGATCACAGCCTGTAAAACAGAGGCCCTGTGTTCTGTCTCCATGACGACGTCTCTTGGCTCCGATCTGTTTACCGACCTCGCAGCTCGCGGATCGTCGTCCAGAGATTCACGTTCAAACTCTACGTTCATTTCTCCCTCGCTCCTCGATCTCAGCCGCTTGCGTCAGGAAAGTGTTTCTCGTCCTCGTCTCTGCTTCTGCACGATTACTCAAAGAGCTCGGAGTCACATCGTGTTCTGTTATTTACGCCTCCTCCATCGGGCGTCTCAGCGGCCAATCACGGCTTTTACTGGAGCTATCAGATGGTTCTGATTGGTGGTCAATTATCTGGTGGCTTCCTGTGTGATTTTACTCTCCGCCAAATTGAATTCACTTTAGTTCACTTCATTGCAAAGGGATTTATTAGTGTGAGAAGACTTATCTCTGCAGCCACCTGCTCGCCTGAATTACCCAACACACAGAAACCAGCTCCACCAGCACACAGGAGAAAACTGGAGAAAGTCCCAGAGGCTGAGGGACACGAATATCTGATGGATATTAACATCTGTTTATGAACTGTTTTCACTTCCTTTAACTGGAAACTACCTGCAAACCCTTTCCTCTTATGATTCATACGAGTTTCCACACTAAAGAAAAGGCTTTGTAAGGTTGAAAGTCTGTTTGGAAGTTTGACATCTAATAAAATAAGCTTTTGCATGATTGAAGATAAGTTTTAAAGCCATGCATACAGTTTTAATAGGGTGAAAAGCCAAATCTCTGCAAACATATTTGTGTTTTCCTTCTTCAGAACTGCAGCTCTCGCTTTAGTGTTTCATCGCGTCACAGTTTCACGTTTGAAACCTCGTCAATAAGAATCTAAAAGAGCAAAATCTGTATTTTTAAACTTTAAAACGCCTTTAAAGACCTAAATCTCCGTTTGTGTTTGGATGACAGGTTCAAGTGCAGAGGAAAAAGTTTGTTTTACTAAATGTTGGCATTATTGTGGATAAATGTGGATTCACAAGGAGAAAGTGGATCAATGAACTCTGAAGTTCAAACTTGTGGTCTGATGTCAGCAGTTGTTGTCACTATTCGACATTTATCGGAAATTACGAGATGAAAACATTCAAAAATATTTGAAACTTAATAAACTCTGTGGGTGCATGAACCCGTTTCCTGTTGAAAAATCTGCTTTGTGTATTTTCACTGTTGGATGAAGAGGAGGCTACACACAGCTCGTACCAGTCCTATAACACGGCTGCTTCACCTGTGTGTTAACCCCGTGTGTCTGTGTGTGTGTGTGTGTGTGTGTGTGTGTGTGTGTGTGTGTGTGTGTGTGTGTGTGTGTCCTCCTCTGTCATTAAATCCCACATCTCTCAGACGCCCACCTCACAATAAAAAGGGATAAAGATGGCGGCGGTGTCTGTTCTGTAGGTGAGCGTCTGCCACATCAAAGAAGATCATCTCTGTTTTTTTACTCACAGGATCAATGTCAGCGCTCCGTCAGCAGCTCACCTCTTCCTCTCCGCTTTATTCTCTCTCTCTCTTTCTCCTCTCTGCTTTATTCTCTTTCTTTTTAATATGACTGGTGTCAGCAGATGAATAAACTGTGAGTCAAAGACGTGCGTGTGTCTGTTTGTGTGTGAGATCAACAGTTTGACTTTTACAACTAAAGTTTTAGAAGATTTGATGGAGCGACTGTTGTTGGATCAACTATTCAAGTATCCATCGATCCAAGTATCTAAGTATCCATCCATCTTAAGTCTTGCACATGTATCCCTCTTGTTTTTTTCCACTCCTTTATTCACGTTCTTTCCATCTCTCACTCTCCTGTTTTACCTGGAGACAGATCTAAGCTCTGGCAGAGCCCGGTTCTGTCTGACAGAATTTATTCACACGTCTGCAACACGATTCTGTGTGTGAGTGTGTGTGTGTGTGTGTGTGAGTGTGTGTGTGTGTGAGTGAGAGAGATTACTGTGCACAGGCAACACGCAAGGTAGAGGACTGGTTACCAACAATGGAGGGATAAATGCTAATGTTGTAATGGAAAGTGAGAGTACACACAAACACACACACACACACACACACAGATCTGAGACTCATTAAAATCCTGAGTGCACGCTGTGTAAAAAGTCTCGAGCTCTGACCCTCTCTGCTAAAAAGTTTTGAGGGAAACTAAATCCAGGAATGTCTCCAGGAGCTGAAGCCAGGGGAATAAAGCCCGACTGACTTTCTCTCCCCGTCCAACCTCTCCAGAGTTTCTCTTTTGTAATTCACATCCCCCCCCCCCTTTCTGCATATAGAGCTGCTCTCAGACCTGCAGAGGAAAACAAATATCTCAGGATGAGGAAGAGGAGCCGTGCATGTAGAAGACGAAGACGTCAACTTGAAAAGACGAGGAGATTCCAGAGATTTTGGTGATGAGGGCCGATGCCGGTGTGGATTTACACGTCATGTCCGGCGTCCTGCAGGTTGCAGTTTGTCCTCTGACCCGGACAATGTCCTGCTGCTTCTTCACATGAGAAACACAAGCTCCAAAAAATGTCCAGACCCATTCATCCGGACATTTTCTGGATTTCACGTCTGAAAATGGCTTAAAAGACGCGCGTATTAAAGATGTTTTGAAAACTTTGTTTGAAGTTGAGGTAAAGTTGCAAACAGGAAGTCAAAACCAGCGCTCAGCACCAACTGCACGTTGCACGTTGAGGTATAACGTCCCGTTTCCTAATCATCGTGTTCTCTCCCTGGATCAACACGTCTCAGATTGTTTCAGTATCTTGAGTCAGGACTGATTCTCATATTCAGATGTTCGCTCTGATTGGATTCACGTCGGCTTCGTCTTCTCCTCGCTCCGAACAGCAAAAAGACTTTTTCTTATTCAACGCTGTAAAAAGCTGTGATATGATCTGATTTACATTCACGTCCACGACAGGGCGCCATTATCCATTCATGACACCGGGCTGGAGGAAACGCTGGAGCTGCTTGGCCGGGGCCTGCAGGGGATACGAGCGCTGTGATAGGCAGAGCCCGCGGGGAAATCCAGTTCTTATTGGTGGTAATGAAGAGACCTGGAGGAGACGTGTGGCTTAGACAAAGTGAGAATAGAACTAAAACAGAGCGGAGGACAGGGGACACGAAGACGCTGCAGCTCATCGATCAGCAGCTGAGACGCTGTCGGCTCGAGTCCCAGCAGGATTCCTCCTTCTGCCGCATAAACCAACACACAACAAATATCCTCATATCCATCAGAATCTCATTCTTCTCTTTTATTCATCAATCTCGGGATTTTCATACTTTGTCAAAAAGGTTGTCACAGTCAAAATGCTAATTTAGTTTAACCGTTGACCCATCAGCTCCCAACCTGAATCCTATGGATATAAAAGACGGGGGAATATTCCCTCTGTCTGGTGAAAATCCGTCCGTGCGTTGTTGAGTTATTTTGTAGGAAAGATGACAGACGTACAGACGGAGACAGAGTGAAGTGAAGAAAAGAACAACAGGAAGTCGTTTGTCCGGCGACATGAGCAGTTAGATAAAGCTCAGAGGATTCAAACGACACCAGTGACCCTGTTCTGTACGAACCTCGACGTGGACACGATTACACAACGACAAAACAAGAGCCTGTAATAAGTCGACCTTTGAGAAGAGGATTAGTCTTATGATAGAAGGTCTGACAGGTCAGCAGCTATTACAGAGACAGAGTGATTTACACACAGACACGCACAGACACACACAGACACCAGTACCACTTGGTAACGTCTCAGCAGGGCAGTGACACAGCGAGCGAGACAAAGAGGAACTGTGACGAGCGACAGAAGCACAGACTGTGAGCTCACACACTGAACACAGGAAACTAGATTATTACACGAACCAACAAACAAGACGGGTTTATAACTAAATCAGTTTTTAGCCTCGCATCAGGAAGTAGATGTTGACTTAGAAAATACTACAAATTTTAAAGAACAAATATATAGTCGAGAGGGGAATAAAAGTCAAGACGTCAATATCTACTTGAGTTTCTTTCTTTCCCTTCTGCATTTTCCTTTTACTCATTTCCCCTTAAACTTTGTATTAAATTACAGATAAATATGAGATCATTTTGACGGAATATTTGAGGAAAAAGCAGGAAAATACAGGACATGTTATATAACCTATAAAACCTATTGACATATTAACAAATAATCGTCTAACTTTGCTTTTCATTTGTGAAGGAAGACTGTTTCACCTTGCGTGTAAATGTTTTAAAAATGTCTCCACGAAAAACCCAACTTTGGCAAAATAATGTGGCGGCGAGGAGCGGTTCCCTGTAATGGATTACCAGCGTCTAGTAAAGTTTCCAGTCCGTGCAAATTTATTTTTCGCAGCACAAAGAGATGAAGAGAAATCCTCCGCCAGCCTGCGAGGTTGGAAAATCAATCTCCTAAAATAAACACGACTTCACGTCGATGCATCGGAAAGTTTCCTGCGAAGCTAAAGACGAAGGTAAAGAGAAGGATGAGAGACAAAGAGAGGAGGCAAAAAAACATGAGCCTATTTCCTGGAGGTAAACTCGGATTAATTCTGTATTATGCAAATGTAATTTAGTGGCTGTGTCCTCGGCGTTGGAGTGAGCGATTAACAACACGTCTGTGTCGCTACACCTTCCATTAATCGGACAATAACGCTCACTGATGAGAGCGTGTGTGTCCTTGTGTGGAAGTTCTCCTGCATTCATTAGCTCAAATCAGCAACTTTAAAAGTCAACACAACACTTGGCCTCCAAAGCAGTTCGAGTGTGGTCATTTCAAGTCAGAATTCACTGGTTGTCACTCACCTACTTCTACACCTGCTTCAAGGTTTTAAATCAAGCTGCTTGTTTACAGATGATTCTTCTTCAGTAAAAAGCCGTTGGTGGCTGCTGCTGTGCTCGTTACCCAAAGTGACCACACACACACACACAACAACAACACACTGATAATCACCGTGTGATGAAATGATTTATTCCATAGCCTCACGACTTGAACGGGGAATTAAAATCATTAGATGCAGGAAAACCAGGAGCTATTTGGAGAATTGGATTATAAAAAACCTTGTTATCGGATTAATTAGCTGCAGTCTGAGGAGCAGGTTGGAGAAAGTATAAAACTTTTTCACCATGTGAAGCAGAAATGACAGAAAGAGGGATTTGATTTATGACTAGAGCATTGCATGTTTTTACCAGAAAAGCTCCACCTTTGTTTTTTCGGGATATTTTGTCTACATTCTCAATTTTACAACTTCAGGCTCCCACCCACGGCCAGATGTGCTGCATCACTGGCCCACATCCGTATGACATCACATCGGAGATCAGAGGGGTTGCCATGGGAATGAAAGCACTGAGACGACAGAAGGCTCCTTCCAGTTCCACCACCGACGCTGCAGAGCGGAGCGGCGAGCAGCGTGTCACCGAGGTGCACAGCCCTCATCGCTGCAGAGTCATTACGTCTGGACGCCATCCAGCAGATTTACAGCCTCTCTCCACACAATGGAAATTAAACCCCACTCTATCTGCTCCACAGAGGAAGCGAGGGAGCGAGAGCTGGATGTAAAAGCACTTTATTAAAAACTGCTCGCCTCTCCAATGTCCTATCAGGAAATAATTAGCGCTCGCTGTAAACACGGAGCTCGGCCAGCAGCTCAGACTCTGAGTCCTGAGTCCTGAGACCTGTGTCCTGAATCCTGTGTCCTGAATCCTCGGAAAAAGTTCCCTCGTCTTTAAAACTCCTGAGAACCTTTACTCACACACACACATACGTATAAACACAGCTCTCAATTAACAAGGCCGGCTCTGTTTCTGCAGAGGTTTGTGTATAAGGGGGGGGGAGGGACAGAAGACAGAAGGGAGAGATTGTTCTTCGCAGCCAGAAGACAGATATACGGAGAGACAGAGAGACAGAGAGATCGCCTTCATTCCTCCTCAGATTAAAGGATTTAGAGCGAGAAGCCTTATTACAGACTTAGAGAAAAAGAACGAGGGAGAGCGTCCCCTCCTCTGCTCGATGTTCGGGGCTGATTAAAACACAGATAACTCTCCCTCCCAGGCCGAGAGCTGCTGGAAGCCAAGTCCACACACGCACACAGACACACACAGACACACACACGCAGACACACACATTAAAATCCAGACATAACAATGGTGTCTCTGAGTTTCAAAGGATTTCGCCTGTTGGACGACAAAACTTCATCTGCTCCACCTCTCTCCATCATCAATGAATTATTTTTATGTATTTACTTTGACATGAAGCTTTGCTGTTCGACTGATTCCAGAGTGAAGCTGAGAAAACGGAGCCCTTTTAAAAAGCAGCTTTCCCAACACACTGCCGCCTTTATGCTCGATTCCCAAGTGCCGATGGAGCTTGATTTGTTTCCGGGCAACTGTTCTTATCTATTTTACGGCGTAATCCAAACCCAGCACCTCCGTAAACTGACAGAGACGCCGGGCCGAGGGTAACGAGAGCAGACATCACACTCCACGTTGGTTTTGTACAGTTTGTACTCGGGGAGTTTGGGCGGAATTGAGGCGTCGCTTCGGATCAAGTCTGATTCTAAAGTGAAAAATCGTCCCCACGACAGCGGAGGGTCGAGCTGCACGAGCGCCCTTAATCATTTCCACACACGCTTCCTCTACGATGAAAACCTCTTTTATATTTCGACATATTTCACACACTGCTGTAGAGTCTGTTCTGGTTTGTTTGGGATGGACTGGTTACTGTGGGGATGCTGGTTGTAGTAAATAAAGAACCCACAGGACCTGAAGCAAAGTCGAGCTTTTCGCCGGTTTATTCAAAATTCAGCTCGACTCCAAACGCTGACCCTGAACTGGAGTCTGTGTCGTGATTGATTAAGTTGATGAGTCCCAGAGCGCCGGTCGCCTGTTTATTCACAGTTTATTTACATTGAACGAGTCCAAATCGCACCAGATCCACGGTTCTTTCAAGTGTGAAGCTGAGAAGATGAACAGTTTACAAGATGTGCGAGACACAGACAGACAGAGAGTTGGTGAATTAGAAGATAGACACCATAACCTTTGACCTCTAAAATCAAACCAATACATTTGTGAGTCACAAAGAACATTCGTATCAAATTTGAAAAAATTCCCTCAAGGTCTTTGAGCTTGAATTTTGACCTTGGACTCCCAAAATGGATCACTTCGTCCAATGAACATTTGAACCAAATTTGACTTTAACTTCTCCCAGTAGCAGCTGTGTTGATGGAGTGAGAGGATGTGGTGCAGACTGAACAACAAGCAGCAGAGCAGCTGGATGTGAAGCCGCTCGCTCTCTGATCCTCAGCCGGGTGTGAACGTTGGTGACGGCTGCAGCCTTTGGCAGAGCGGCGGCCGCAGAGCGTCATGGTGGCTCAGGCCTGAAAGAACGAGCCTCTGCTTTGCTGCTGCATGTTCATCCATCCATTCACAACCCTCCTTATCAACACACACACACACACACACAACACACAGCCTGCTGGAAAACACAGCCTCACCGGCATGTCACCAAACCAGAGGGAACACACTTAACGTACTTTTCTTATATTCCCTCCTGCCTGAAAACGTTCCCCCTCCTCAGAGCAGCAGCCGACTGGCTCTTCAAACTGTGATTCAAGGTAGTGAGCAAATTATTTATTTAACCGGAGACTCCGACGTCTGCAAGCTCGACCGAGATGCAGATGAAACGGAGCCGAGACGTACGAGGGACTCATGAACCCTCCAGTGTTTCAAACAAACGCTGCACAATTAACCGCAGTGTTTACCTCCAGGGTACACACACCTCATCCAGTGTGTGTGTGTGTGTGGAGGAAGTGCATATGGAAGTGAGAGGAGACAACAAAGAGGTAAAGAACGTGAAGCTATTTATGAGCCGGCGCGAGATAAAAGCAGGAGGAATGAGGAGTCAGAGAAGGAGGCAGATCACGCCGTCTCTAAGTCGCTGCGTTTAAGTTGTGAGGGGTGCATTCTGGGACACGGCAGGATCTAAGCCCTGATGAAAAGTAGACCGGGAAGACGGCGCTCGACTTTCTAACCGGAGACACGGTGCACACGAGGCAAGGAGCGGCGCCGCTGAGTCGTCTCTCTGCCACCGGAGGCAGATTTAATCCCTTCAAAGCTCCGTTTAATAAAGTTTATCATATCAACGTGCACACAAACCACTGAGATGTGGAAACATTGATATTATCGTCAGTTCCAATGAGAAGAAACATTTGAATCTGCAGCTCGAAGCAGATTTTTAACTTCAACACTTAATTCAATTATATAATTATTTACAGGCCTGTAACTAAAATATAATTAGTGTTTTTATTATATAACATATACAGCACAGATCCCTGAGCAATATCCTGTGTTTATATTTAATCTAATTTCCTTTTCTCATTTATTATTCATATCTTAATCTCTTATCTCCCTCATTCCAACTATATGCTGCTGTGATGAGTGAATTTCCTTAGCATGGGATCAATAAAGTTGATCTTATCCTATTATTATTATTGATAAATCTTCCAATTATTTTCTCAGTTAAATGTCAGATGACAGTAAAAGTGACGTGTCACAACAAGGCCTTTATATCTACATGAGTGTGTTGTTGGTTGCAGCTATTGGGGTCAATGGGGAGTTGGTAAGAACATGAAGTGAAGGTGGAGAGGCAAACACACACACACAGACACACACAGACACACTCACAGACACACACACACACACACACACACACACAGACACACTCACAGACACACACAAAGAGTGTGACCCAGCTTTAGAGCCAAGGAAAACCGAGAGGATTAGCAGGTATTGAAAAATACGCTCTGGCTCACACACTCACACCTGTACAGCTGAAGCATGCACACACACACACACACACACACACAGAGACACACAGACGCACACAGACACAAACAGACACACAGTCTGACAGTTTGACCCAGGTCATTATATGAGGGTGTTAGCAGGAAATCCACATTATTCATATGCAGGGTGAATTTGGAGGCTAATACCAGCTAAACACTTCTCTGCCAGACACTAAAGTGATTTCCTCTGTCTCATAAAGTGTCTGCCATATAAGTGGCTAAGACAGCAGAGTGTGTGTGTGTGTCTGTGCGTGTTTAGTACAAAACTTCCAGCAGCCTCTCAGTGAAAAGACAAGTAAACAAATGTTAGAGCAGCCTTGAGGTGTGTGTGTGTGTGTGTGTGTGTGTGTGAAGCAGCAGTAGTAGTCACTGTGGTATCAGTCAGAGACAGCCTGCTGCTGGAGAGTGATAGAGAGACCTTTAGTTTACATCTCTCTCCCTCAGCCCTCAGGATGTTTGTGCATGTGTTTGTTAACAGTGAACGCTGGGAGGAAACAATTACACAGCTGAAACACACACAGACACACTAAACTAGTTAATCAGTCGAGGAAAAGTGTGACTTGTGCTTTTGAGGAAACAGGGTCAGTGAGTGATTGTTGTTTAGTGGTTTGTTACACACAGGTTGTCGTCGTGCAGGTTTTCAGGTGAGAGGTTGTGTCTCCTGCTTCGAGGCTGAAGAGGAAACACGTGTGAGCCCGGATCAGCGTGACGCCGACGAGCTGCTCACGTCTCACCAGGCCAAACAGGTGAGTCTGTTCCAGTTCAAAATAAAGCTTGTGTTTAAAGTGAAGCTCTGCAGGTATTAGACGGCCCCGGTAATTAGAAGAGAGGAGCTGTAAAGGCTGATACTACGAGAGAAGACACCAATTATACAGACGCTTGTTACAGCCTCTGCAGGTAGAAACTAACTGCTCTGTAGCCATGAGAACCAGTGTGTGTGTCTGTGTCTGTGTGTGTGTTTGATCAGACCTGTGCTGGCTCTGCTATCTGACGGGGCAGATTGTGATTTTTCGCTGAGCAGCACTAATCTCTTGTTACAATATGAAGCGCTGATTACACCACTGCACTGTGGGAACCAGAGAGAGAGGGCGTGTGTGTGTCTGTGTGTGTGTGAGAGAGAATAAAAGGGCAGATGAAACAAGGTGAGGAGTGTGGGTATCTTAGGTTATAACACACACACACAGACACACACTTCTGTCTTGAAGTGTGTGGTTTATGCACACACACACACACGTACACACTGCACAGTATTTACAGATGGGATGTCGGGCTGTTATGAAAACCTTCCTCTATCCTGTTATGCTTGACCAGGGCTATTATACCCTCACTGTGTGTGTGTCTATGTGTGTGTGTCTGTGTGTGTTGACATAACAAGCTGCAGTTAGTACAGAGGCCTGGACAGGAAACTTGTGAATGAACTCGACAGTATGATCTACATTAAGCAAAGTTGATTCAATAAAATAACTAACGATGAGAGAGTTCTGAATAAAAACACAGATTCACATTCATCAATAAACGAAACAATCTGCTCATGTGCATCAATCTTTCTCACTTCTCCGCTGCCTATTTATCACGGCTGCAGAATATTGACATCTCCATTTTTAATCCTGCCCATAAAACTCTCATTGGTAGATTGTTTGGTCCAGTTGGCTGAAAAACTAAGAAGTACTGACGGCCTAATTCAGAGAGATGAAACCAGGTTCTGTCTCTATAGGAGTTCCACAGGGCTCAGTTCAGGGCACATTTTTATTCATTATCAGCTCTGATTTGTTAATCTTTTAACTGATTAATGCGATGACTACTTTATAAACTAATAGATTAAGTATTTGGTTGATAAAATATCAGAAAATAGTGAGAAATGGTCTTAAACTTTACAGAAAGAGCAATTTCTTGAGTGACTTTTAGACAGTTTTGCATAAAATACAAAAATCATATATTCTATATTGATGTTAATATGACTGCATTATATATTATCGCATTACCACCGATTCTCTACTCTTTGAATATTTACTTGTGAGATTTGATTTCTTATTTATCTCATAAATCACAAAAAGAACTAAAAAAACTAACAGATAACGTCAATTCAGATTCACAGAGAGAGGGAAGAGAACGAGGTCAGAGGAGTCTTTTCATTTGTCGTTGAGTAAAGACCAAAGAGGAGAAGGAGCTGCGAGCGACAGAGAACAGAGGAGGAGAGGGTGAGGGAACCTTTTCCTTTTAGGACCTCTGCTCCGGGAGGAGACAGGAGGAGAGAGGAGGAGACAGGAGGAGAGAGAGGAAGGTGATGAGTGACTGGGAGGAGAGAGGAGGAGAGAGGAGCTCAGTGACCGCTGCTGTGGAAGCTTCTGAGAGAAGCAGGCGGGAAAACAGGCCTCATAAAGTATGAATAAAATATGAAGCAGTGTGGTATTTCTGTCAGAGCGGATTTTTAGAGGTTAGAGAGCGAGAACTGTGATAAACAAAAATACAGCCACTGTCCTCAGGAGGAAACTTCACAAGCAAAGATGGAAAAGACTCAAAGATGTGACTGAGCTGAGAGAGAAGAGGCAGCGACTGCAAAACACCTCCTGGTTCTCAAAACATCAACTAAACGTTCAGCAAAACAGACGAGAGCAACTCTTACAAATGATAATATAATATATAAGATTAAATCTCATCACATTTGAATCTTGATTTTGCTTGTAGATGCTTTGTCGCTTTTTAATAATCGGCAGTTGTATTATTGAGCAGGTTTCTGTTGGAATATGAAGTGAGATATTGACACAAAGCGCCGCAGGGTCTTTTAATATAAAGTTTCTCCTTCATTTCTCCTCCACAACTTGGCAGGAGATAACAGCTGGGTATGAGTTTCCTGCTGAGGATTTCATATATCACATCATTACCGCCCCTCGCTTATCCCACTATTATCTTCAATATGAGCCATTATATAATATCTCGTAGAGGAACTGACTGGAGTGAGCTGCTTTCTCATTTCTGTCTTGATCCCTCTTCTCCGCCACGCTCCAGCACGGTCTCAGCATCACGCTCCCTGAATGATCGGGTTCTTTGAGCTGATATCCCAGATTCTTAAAATCAGAAACAACACGTGCACACATCCTGATTCCAGCAGGATTGTGTAGGTGTAGAGACTGAAACTGAAAGTAAATGCATGAGAAGCACCGGATCTTCAGAAAACGTAACATTGGGTGGATTCTCATGAGGTTTAATATGATCCTTGTCGTCAGAGGATGAACCCTGATGTTTCCTAAAGCATAAATGAGCCTGAAGGACGTCCCATCATTCTCAGCTGGGCTTTGTTATTTGTGCTAACTGGTGAATATTACACCTGCTCGGCTGCTCCACATCTGCATTCGCTCTATTTAATTAGCTTGTTAGCTCGGCAGCGTTGGAGCCGCTCACCTCAGAGGTCGGATACTTTTCTTGGTTTGAGGCTGAACTGCTTCCTCCAAACAAAACCTCCTTAATAATTTACTTTCAACAGACAAAAGTTAAAGAAACGATCAGGAGGTTTAAAATCCTGCGTGTGTGAATAATTTAAAGTTGCGGAACATCTGCGACACTCCCCCCTAAAAAACGAGCTAATGAGACTCATTCATCGCACCTCGGGCCCGACTGAGCCGGTGAAGACGACTCCACCAGGAACTTCACCAGCTTTTTTGTTGCTAATGATGTTTTTGCAGCAGTTCCTGGATTTTTTAAAACGTTTCCCAAAAGGAACAACCTGAAGTTAAGAAGTTCTCTGGTGCTGTAAATACTCTGTTATTCAAGGGAGAGCAACGGTTCGTGAGAAAATACTTGAACAAGGTTAAAGAAAAAGTCAAATTTCTATAAAACAATCCAGGATCTGCAGCAGAAGTGAATCATAGCAGCTCAGCTTCCTCGTCTTCATCATCTTCACGTATCTCAGGAATTCAGTATTAAACTAAACGTAAGTCTGGTGCTCTGTTGAATTTCACACGCAGATGTAATTAGAGCCGAGGGCTGCAGGGGACGAAGTAATGAGTCACACTTTGTACAAAGTGACTCTCAGCACTATATGATAATACTCAGCAAAAAAGACAAAACACTCACATGATGTTTTTTCTACGAGAGTGAAGATAAACGAGACGATAACAGAAGAATCATCAGATCACGTTTAGAGGCTGAAGTTCAGTTCAGGAAACATTTATGGACATGAGAACAAAACACCTCCAGCTACGACTGTAAATGACAGTGTGTAACGACTGTGAGTCAGTGTTGTGAACTTTTCAACTGTGTGTGTGTGTGTGGGGGGGGGTTGGTCATTTTCTCGAGGCTCTATCTGATCTATCGTCTCGAGAGGTGGAACAGGAGACACACACACACACACACAGACAGACACACACAAAGCAGAAAGTCAGAATCCAATTATGGAAGTAGAAGTAGCTGCAGGAAAAGGTTACTCCTCCCTCCCTCTCTCTCTCTCCTTCTACATCCTTTCTCTTCTTCTGCTCTTTTTTCTCTTTGTCTCTCTGCTTCAAACACTCTGTGACTTTTTGACTCTGTCGTCCTTCTTCTCTCCGTTGTCCCCGTAAAGAGGGAGAGAAACAGAGACCAGGGTGGAAAAATGAAACTAACTAAAATATATGTTCATATGTTTAGTCGTGAATTTGTTTTTTTAATTTGACTGATTCAAGTTTTGTTACAGACAAACCTACGAAAGAATGAATAGTTAAATATCCAAACACAAGCAGCTTTGAATGAATTAAATTGTGAACATGTTTTTGTGAAACTTATAAGACTTATACATGGATGATAAAATCACTCAACTGTTTTTTTAAGTTAATCTTGTGCTTTAATGAAAAGAAAAGCAGAATCATCCATCACATCAGGTCCACGTGTGATTTTTAATAAAACAGCAGCTTCTTCTGATTTAATTTACTTTCCCTCCTCTTCTCCTCTCTCAGCCTGAAACCTCATCTCTCCGTCCCTCCAACTCGTTTTCTCTCCTCCTCCTCCTCTCTGTCTGACTTTCATACTTTCTCAATCTGGGTTTAATTTCAGTTCGTCCTTGGCCTTTCTTTCCATCTCACCCTTTTCGTTATCTCTCACCATCTTTCCCGCTCACATTCTGAATCTCATTCCTCCTCCTCCTCTCATTCCTCTCAGGTTACCGTCAGAGCAACCGGAGCGAGGCCGGCAGATGGGAACAAGGGATAAGAAGGTGATGGACAAGTCAGATGGAAAGATAAAGCAGAGGAGGCTGCAGCGGTGAGAGAACTGATTTCTGTTCTCCAGGAGAACTCAGGGGCAGTGGTGCTTTGCCCTGGGTCCTGTCTGTCAGGCTGCACACTGGCTGTCCCACCTTGTTGTCTGCAGCCTGAAACTAATTCCTGCAGACAGAACTCAGGGCAAAGATGATAATAATAACTAGATGTTTATGGTTAAAAAATCAATTGAATCTAAGTTTTCATTTACAGTTAGTTCCCCACCAAATCACGATAAGGTAAAAGGGACCTAAAAGAGATTTTAAGTGACATAAAGTTATCTTATGTTGTCTCATCTACCATACAAAATAAATTACAACAGTTTAATGTTGTGTTGATGAATCGTGTTGTTACCTGACAAATCAATCACAGTTACACAAACGGGTCAAATGGAACAAAGCACCATTTCCCTCCGTTAACAGTCCGACGCCTGGAGACGCTCTCTTCCCGCAGCATCGACTGCCAACAACTTCCTGTTCGTTCCCGAGGCGACGCCTCCTCGCCGGCCGGGGTCACGACCTCTGGAAGAGCGGCGTCCTCTCTCTCTCTCTGATCTTAGCGACAACCGCTCTTACTTGTGTGGGTGTGTCTGCTGTGGAGATGAAGGAGCTCACAACGTCACTGTGAACCCACCTGACACTTTGACAGAACTTAGAGCCGACGCAGGAGAGAACTTTGAAACTCACGACTTCAAAGTCTTGTACTTCCATCGACGCATCTCCAAACATCATTAAGAGCAAAAAGCTGAGTCAGATTCTGTTGGTGAGGCTTTTGAATGATTCACAGCAAACAGCTCGTCTCTCTGATCTCGGACTTTTAGGAAACATCTTCCTGTTTGTTGCAGATCCACTGAATTAACTCAGTTTATTTTCTGAAGCCTTTCACCTCATTGCTCTGAACTGAGGTCAGAAACAAAGGGTATTTTTTAAAGTCACAGATAATAAAAAGAAAGTTGCTTGTTGTGTAAATGCTTTGTGCAGTGATGTCACTTTGAGCGACGCCCTGCAGGAACCAGGGGATCTGATCTGCTGCTCGGCGGCAGAGAGAAGGAGCTGGCGAGCGCAGGAGCAGAGGTCGTGTTGTGGTTCGGTTCGTTAACGGGACGTTTTCAACGAGTTGAAACAAGAGGTCAGAGGTCACAGTTTATTATACAGAGGCTGTCGGCGACTCAGCGGGTTCTTTACTCTTCACTAAACCACCGTGTGACACATCTGACATCGAGAATGTGCCTTTGGAGAATGTTTTGTCTCGCTGCCTTTACTTTTGTCTCCCTGTCCATCAGTGTAACATGCCTGAAGATATTGTGTGTTTGTGTGGGTGTGTGCGGTTGGCTTCTGCGGAAATTCAGGACGATGACAAAATGACGTATAAAGCTGACAAACCAGTGAACACACAGACACACACAAGTGTCTTGTTGGCATTTCTTATCACTTGTGACACGTCTGACAGCCGCAGAGGAAGAGACATATGAAACGAGAGACTCACGGCAGTAAATACCAAAGACGCAGAAGAGACAGTGATGGACGGAGAAAAGGTAAGAATGACAGAGGACTGAGAGAGAAACCGACCAGCAAGTTTCTCCAGGACGTGAAACCGGATCAAACATTAACAGAGATTCAGTCTGTGATCGGCGTGGACATGGAGACACCCAGGCAGGGGGCGCTAGACAGCTGAGGAGAGCAGGTCAAGGTCCTACGTGAGGTGTAAATCTAATCCTAACCCAAAGGTCGTAACTCTGTGTGACCTCCTGGGGGATTCATCATCAGGTGAGACAACAACACAACTAACGAGGGCTTCAGTGTCTACACCTCTGACTGTTCACGTCTTCTAAATGTGGATGAAGCTCAGCTTATTATTGGCAACGACTGCGGTGAACGTGCACACGACACACAGCCGAGGAGGAGGAGGAGGAGGAGGAGGAGGAGGTTTTCACAACAACATATTTTTAATGACAACGATTCAAGTGAATTGGCAGCAAAAATGTAAACTTTTTTAAAAGGTCAAATTTCCGTCATCCACAGAAAAACTTCTCTGACACTTTCCTGATAAAGTTCTTTGCTCCGAAGTCCAAAGGAACATTCGGCTTTTTTCCACTGACCCAGTTTTCTGCTGATTCCCACTTAGCATGTGCAGCCAGTTTTCTGTGTGTGTGTGCGCGTGTGTTTTGTTTGTCCATCCTGTGCCCCCCCAATAAGGGTTCCTAATGACCAATTTACATAATTAACACACTAAGACATGGCAGCATGCCTCCGCCTCTGTCACACACACACACTAACACAGAAACACACACACGGCTTTAGTGAACTTGACTCGAGGCCAAGAAGCTAAATCCTTTCTCAACTTGTATTCATCCAAGTTCTCTGAACTTCTCTCACTCTTATTGGAGATATTCTACTAATTCACTCTGTGTCTGTCTGTATTTCCACATTAGGTTTTAATATTTGATCTTTATAAATCAGTAAAATCCCATAGAGGTATTTAGGTTTGGAACAAAAATCCCCAAAAATTCTAGTGGCACTAGTGCCGTGTCCTGCTGGGTTTGAAAGGGGAAACCATATTTTCAGCTCTGTGCACATTGTTTAATACCAGACAGGATGGACAGGACGGATTAATCCACCCCAGACAGTGAAAGGCTAAATCCATCATGAGGATTAGATAGGAAAAATGATATTTACCCAATCAGTCCAATCTGAGACTCTGCAGCAGAGAATAAATATGATTTCCACACGAATAATAAATATGTAGAGCATTAGTTCAGCCGACTGAAATGTTCCGATGTTGGTTTGGGAAACGGACATTTATTCAACGTATTTCTGAACCATTTTGTGTCATTTTAAAAAGACGAGAGCTTGTTTAAACCATAGATTATGAAGGTTGGATGTTTTTAAACACTCAGACATTCCTGTGAAATTACTGATTTCCACAGGTTGCTTGGTTTTTCATGCTGGTCGACTTTAAAGCAGCTATTATCAGTACTTCATATAAAAAATTGGTCACTCTGTGACAACAGGAATCGGTCACTGGTGGTGATTCTGCAGAATTTAAAGCCTTTCAGTTAATCACTTTGTTTTAAGTTGCTGAAACACGTTTGTCGCCTTTATCGAGGAGATTCTGTTCGTTACCGCTTGTTGTTTGTTTGTTTGTCTGATGGATCCTTCGTTTTCCTCCTACGCTTCTAAAGGAAAGTTGTGTTCAAGGCCTGATCCTCCGCCGAGTTTATGCTTCTTCTATCTCGTGCAATGACATCTATACTGGGAATTCCTCATCGACTGCATCTGACAATCACATATGTCACTTGTAGTTCAAGTCTGTGTCTATGTGTACTTACAAACATTGTTACTTTACTTTATAAACATTAATGTCCTCGGGGATGAGTGAAGTGTTTATCCATCTACCAGCCTGTCTTTTGATAAATCTATGTTCTAAGTTTGTTTCTTAGCACAGAAACAAACAGTTACCCATCATCCCTGTGACTCCTTCATTCACGCTTGTACTTCATGTCTCGCTGCCGCTCTTCAAAATCCAATCACGTCTTTAATCTGCTGCTTCAACTCTGTCTCGAGTGTCGTTCTGTCAAAGAGCTGAATTCAGATCAGGCCTCCGTCATCAGCTCCTCCGGCTCAGAGTTTATGAAAAGGGAACCGGCACCGAGGCTCCGCCAACGCAAACACGATGCAGTGTGGAGGAGAAGAAAGGGAACGCTAATGCTAATGAGGGTGTGTGTGTGTGCGTGTGCGTGTGTGTTTGTGTGTGTGTGTGTGTATTGACTCTCACAGTGAGGGGTGTGCCTGGTGTAGTATTTCCAATCTGTGGCCTGAATAGTGGGTCCGAGAACACACTTGACTGTGGTAATAAGGTGCGTATCTGTGAGTGTGTGTGTGTATGTGTGTGTGTGTGTGCGTGTATGTGTAAGCAAACAAGAGCATTATGGGTACAAAGGGAGGAGAGAAAGAGAGAGTGAAGAAAAGAGATGAAAGTAAGAAAAACTCCTGAAAGAGGAACAAGAATCCCGGCGTTCCTCCCCCTCCTCCTCTCCCTTTTATTCCTCCTCTCTCGCCTGTACAAATATGCACCTTCCCCTCCTCCCCCCTCTTCATCCCGCCTCCCCTCTTTATCTCCCCTCTTCCTCCTCATCTTTCTCTCCGCTGAAACACAAAACCCTTGTAATCCTCATGATCCCGGGTCTGTCCGGAGGGGAGAGGGAGAGACATGAGCGAGACTCAGCTTCTGAAGAGGGTGAGGGAGAGAGGGAGGGAGAGAGGGAGGGAGAGAAGGTGAAGGAGGGTGAGAGAGAGAGAGAGAGAGAGAGAGAGAGAAATGCTGACAAAATAACTAACAAAATAATTCAGCATCTCTACGAACTCCTGCAAATCGCCCTTTTCTTCTATTAAGCTTCTGCTAAAACTACTCTTCCTGTTGCTGCTTCACAATTAAACCTTTCCTCCATTAAACCACACTAGATATTTAATTGTGAAGCAGCTGCAGCTTCCTGTGGAACCTTCAAATTGTATTTCTTTTAAACAATTGGGTAAATAAAACCAAATCATGTCAAACCTCTACGTTGAAAACGATTTGGGTGTTTAACATAAGAACTAGATTAGTTTTAAGATAGAAACAATGGACAAAACTACCAAATTAAGATGCAAGTGGAAAAATAAACGATCAATAGGATCCGTTTCAAGCAAAAGTCGAAGAGGCCACAGAGAGATAAAGACGCCCTCGCTCACACTTCACAATTACACTTCCACCTGCAGACACATTTTCTGAATCTCAATCTTTGGCGTCTCCATCCTGAGCTCTGAACTCAACAAAGAATCCGTCAAAGCAAACGAGGTGTGAAAGCAGCAGAGGCCTCTTACGCAACCGTGCGCCACAGCGTTCATGTTTAATGGAGGTCCTGCCCAGAGAGATGAGAGCTGATGAGCTGGGATTCAGACAGAAGAACACAGGCGTCTCTTCCTCGACATCAGAGAGGCTTTGAACAGCGAGGAGACGCACAACCAAGCCCTCCTACTTTACCCTGCAATTTATTCCAGGGGGGGAAAGTGGCCGGGTGTTTGGCGGCAGACAGAAACCAATCAGAGCGTAGCTATCAGGTGGCTGCAGGACACACACTCACCCTCACACTCACTGTCATCTACTGTGTCGCCGATAATAAGAGTCTGTTAGCAGCACAGCCTTCTCTCAATCCAATCACGGCTCGATTCGAAGGCAGCAAAGCGTCTCAGGCGACTAAAACTATTTACATCACATTTTCTGCCGGGTTTCGCCGCCGCGTGTGTTCACCGAGCTGCCGGTGTGTTTCCTACACGGCCGAGCAGACGCCTCCGGGAGACGGAGCTCTGCTGGAGAACCGGGAGTTTAAGAACCGACATCTTAATCTGAGAATGAATTCACTCCTGGTGCAGCAGAGGAGGGAATTTCACTTTCGGCTGCGGACGGGTTTTTAAGATTAGAAAATATATTAAGAAAAAAGGCAAAAGTAGAAAAGAAAACAAAGTGGATCCGGAAGAAAAATCTATTTAATACAAAAAGAAATTTGGATAAACACAAAATAATGTGAAGCATTTCTCTTATTGTTATTTATTAGTTGGTTGGTTTGTTATTTAAGGAAAATTACACAAAACCTACTTGATTGATTATCATGAAACCTTGTGAACAGGATTTTTACAAATGAATTTCGGGAACTAGACGAGTTTCTTAAAGACACTTTGACCTTTCACCTTTGAATTCTACTCATTTCATGAGGACAGCGAATATCACACCAGAAACTTTGTGTGGAGCCGAACTCGCCTTCTGTCCAACGTCTCTTCCTCCGTCCCTGATGTTCGGAGACGTTTACGCTTCAGTTTGATCCGTGTAATAACAAAAAAGCCTGTTTCAACACGACTTGGGAAGTAATGACGGCATTTCACTGTTATAAAGAACACGAGTTTCATAGGAGACGAACAGCCCATGACTGGTAAAACTGACTTTTACAACCTAAAAGACTCAGTGTAACTGTGCCCACGAGATTTAAGAGCCCGGAGTTAGTCGTCAAAGACTTTTAAAGACTTTCTCAGGGACCTTCCAACTCGCTAATGGACAAAACACAAAGAGAAGGAGCGGGGGGGGGGCACTTTCAGTTTGAAAATAAGTGTTTCTGTGTGAACAATGCAAGAAAATAAAAAAGAAACTGACAAGGAACGCCGTCACAGCAGAAGACGGAGAAACGGTTTAATTCAAAACGATGACAGCGAGTGATTCAGGAGATCAAAATGATCCAGGAGATTAAAAATCAAGCCAGTGGCAAAAACGGGGGTGATGCAGAAATATGAAAATCTTTAGAAAGTAGTTTCATTATCTTACTCAATCCTTCCTGAAGCTTGTTGCGGGGGGGGGGTTTCAATGGTTGAAAAGGAGGAAGCAGACGCTCGCTCTCACGCAGAGAAATGTCTCCGAGGGACGAGAATCTGTGAAGACTAATTTAGTTCTAACGTTAAATCCTCACCAACGCTTCAGAAGAAAATCTGAATGAGCCGAGAAGAAGAAAAACTAAACAAGAAGAAACGCTCCGCACACCGGCGGCGTTCACGCTTCCTGAAGAAGAACGAGACTCTCATTTGTCACGGGCCACAGCATCCACACACACACACACACACACACACACACACACACACACACACACACACACACACACACACACACACACACACACACACACACACACACACACACACACACACACACACACACACACACACACACACACACACACACACACACACACACACACACACACACTACAGATGGCAAACGTCTCCTCAGAGCTGCCAGAACTCAGTGTGTGTCCATCTTTTTCATTATATCGCCTAAATCAACTCATTAATTTAAAACTGTAACGAGGAAGGAAGGAAAGAAGGGTGGTGGGGGGGGGGGGGGGGGGGGGAGTAAAAAGAGGGAGGGAGGGTGGATGAAAGGTGGGAAGGAGGGAGGGAGGGTGGATGAAAGGTGGGAAGGAGGGAAGGAGTGAAGGAACTAAGGGAGGGAGGGACAGAATAAGGAAAGAAGGTAGGAAATAATATATCTGTCTATCTATTATTCTACTGTCCAAAACTTATTCCCTCCTTCCTTCTTTGCCTTCTTCCCGCCCTTCTTTCCTTCCTTCCTCGCCGTGGCTATAAATTAATAAACAAGATAAAGGAGGGACGGGTCAGAGGAAGGATGGGAGGGAGGAAGAGAAGGACGGGGTGAAGGAGTCGTGGACACCATGATGACGAATGGATGATGAAGGACTGTTGTTCAAAAATGTCCCAAAAAAAACGATGAGGAGATCTGGAAAAACTGTGAAACTTATGGGACGACGCCAGGATGGATAAAAGCTGCAGAAAGAAAGGAAAGAGGAAAGAAAGAAAGAAAGAAAGAAAGAAAGAAAGAAAGAAAGAAAGAAAGACGGAGTGAAAGTGGACTCAGTGAGAGCGATGGAGAAAGAGACTTAGAAGGCAAGGTTGACGACTCGGAGCAGACTTTTATCAGCTGCCAACTGGTGTGTGTGTGATTGAATAGTTTCAGGCTCATTGCCTTCACTTCAGTGTGTGTGTGTGTATGTGTGTGTATGTGTGTGTGTGTGTGTGTGTGTGTGTGTGTGTTTTCTCTGGCCTCCGTCACTCCTCCGCTGTTTAAAGCTTTATGCTGGTTTCTTTCAGTTGCTCTGGTTTGGCTCAGAGAAGACGAAGCAGAAGAAGAAACGTTGCTCTGCAGCTTGTTTGCTTTTCACTCCGAGCTTCTGCACATTCATGATTTAGTCGTTCTTCTAAGTCGTATGTTTGTGCACATCTGTTTCATTCAGCTGGTTTGTGTTCACGTCAGTGGGAGGACGTCTGATCTGATCCACGGTTCAGAGCAGCTGACGGGTTCCTGCAGCGTTTAGCAACAAGGAGGCGACGATGGAAAACACAGTTGCAATTGACGTTGTCTGTTTATACTGGTTTCTCAGTGGGAGAAAATGTCCCTAAAAGAGCAGGAGCTCTTATAAATAATTCCCCTAAAAACCCAGAAAGAGTAGAAGTCCTCACTTCCTGTTTCCCTCAGTGGCTGAAGTATCTGTGTGGGTTAATAGAGACAAGATGTCTTCACTGTTTGTGTCCGACCCTGGGACTCATATTAGACTCATGGGGATTCACCAGTCATCTGTTTTTATCACGAGAAACTAAAGAGGACGAGCTCAGCATTTATCATATTGTTACTTATCATCATTTCTCATAATAATAAGAATCAGCACTTCCTATTTTTGGATCTTTTCCTGAATTTAAGTGGATATTTTTAACGTCTGTGTTGTTTCTTCTTCTCTTGTGTTGAGCTGGTCCGTTGTCGACCCGTGTGCTCCTCACGTGTCCGTCCTTATGATATGGTTATATGTATTTACTGGTGGACCAGCGTGTGCGTTCCGTTCCCAGCGGCGCTTTGTTGTTACGCAGCAGGAGTCGACCGTTTGCGTTGCTTTGATTCCTTCTGTGTTTGATCACAGAAGTTGCTAAATCAGGGAAACCCGCAGCTCGTCTTTTATTGTACATGAAGTTTGAAACGCTGCCGAGCGGTGGGGGTGGGGGAGGAGGAGGAGGAGAGAAGGTAGTGAAGCCGACTCTCTGTTACATTAAAGCTTTTATTGTCGACAGCAGGGTCCCTCTCTGCTTCTGATGGGTTTAACAGCTGATACTTCACTGCTCTGCACAGCCCACTTCTCTATTATTCTCCTCACTTCTTACTTTACAAATGGACTCTGTGTGTGTGTGTGTGTGTGTGTGTGTGTGTGTGTGTGTGTGTGTGTGTGTGTGTGTGTGTGTGTGTGTGTGTGTGTGTGTGTGTGTGTGTGTGTGCTCCATAGCAACAGGTTCAGCTTTAATGTTTTCCACATATGGTAAAGATCTCAGGAGCTTCACTGACTCACAGCGATTCAGTAAATAACCAGAGACGTTACTGCTTCTCTCTCACACAAATGTGGTTTGTGTTCGTGTGTGTGTGTGTGTGTGTCTGTGCGTTTTTAGTTCGTGACAAACTCTTAAACAAACTTGTGTGAAAAAACTGAATTTGCTGCTTTAACAAGGCGTTAACAATCTTCCTATAAAGTTCTCGAGTGACATGTTGTCGTCAACAGTTTGTAATTTGCTCTCGTATTTTTGCACAGATGTTTACATTTATTGAATCATTTTCAGTTTTCCTCCCGGATTCGAGGAAGCTGCTGAGATCGAATTCAGTTCTTTAACCAGAGAATTTAAATTTATCTCCAGGAGTCTTTATTTCTTCAGTCCCAGTCGAACAAGTTTTTGTATAAAACCGTTTAAACAATATCTTCAGAGTCTAATGGTTTGTAGACGAAACAAGAAATCAACTGATGATAATTGATGATAAATATAATCGTTAGTCGTAATCAGTTTATGTTTTTATAGCAGCCGAGCGATGGTGGTCACAGCCTCACACACACACACACAGACACACACACACACATACAGTCTGGGATGAGTGCATGTAGTGTTGTTGTTTTTGCAGCACCATCACACTTGATGATGTGGGATGTCACTGCACAGAGACATGACGGAGAAAACACACTCCACACACAGACGAACATGCACACAAAAACCACACACACACACACACTGACCCATGTAATGAAAGAGCACAGACAAACAATGTGAGTTGATATGGAAAGCATCAGGATAATTACAAACACACAAATCTGTCAGTCAGCACTGGTTTTCCCTCCAGAACACTTCCCTGTGTGCATGTGTGTGTGTGTGGTTGTGTGTGTGCGTGCATACTTGAATGCGCCGAGAGACAAAAATGGACCCAGGACAGACCCACACACCTCAAATTTCACGCAGTGATACAATTCTAGGAGTAAACCCAAACCCAACAACCAGCTACACACACACACAAACACTCACACGAACACACATACACACACACACTACAGCTGTAGTTGCAGACACAGTACAGAAAAGCTTGTCTCACAGAAAAAAAGGCGCCATGATGAAACTTCTGTCTGATGTTCATACGTCTTATATGTTGTTCCAAACACAAACACACACACAGAAACACACACAGACACACACACAAACCCCTGTATACCGTGTTAGAGCTGAAATGAATCATTCACTGCAGATTGACTGATGTGGCTCGGAGAAGGTCACCATTGATATTTTCTGAGCTGAATGTGCTGAGAGCCCCGATTTCCAAGTGATGGTCAATATTTAAACAACAGTGTCTGCACTCGTCTTATTTCACAAACTTCTTAAATACTTATGAGAACAAATCAATAATGAAAAAAGTTTACTGACAGAAGGTGCACGCCTCTAAATCCTTAAACTTTCAACGTGCTGCTGGTTTGTCCTGAACGTCTTTGACACAGTATTCCAGGATTAAAGCTGCTCAGATAAAATACTTCTTTTTATTGTTTGTAATTCTGGTTAAAACCTGGAGAATTTGGCTCTTTACCGTGAAAACGAACACGTCAGCAATTATAAAATGATTTTTGCCTTCAGACGTCAATGAGGCTCTTCATCTCAACCTTTGAAAGAACAACAAATAAAAACTGAAATTTTGTGTAAGTGTGACCTTTAAACTAAAAAGAGTGTTGTTGTACAGAACTATTGCTGTTTTCTTTCACAAGTATGTTTAACATAACGGCAAATCTGCATATTAATGATATTCTGCTTTTCGTTTGCATCACAGCTTCACAGGGAAAATACGATTACTTTCCTGGGGCATGTATTGTTTCAGTAGCTGATGCTGCAGCGTGGGGCCCCTGTGAAGCTCCCCGAGGCCCCTGGTGGTGACCTCAGCCAGGGAGGGGCCCTTATCTAGGCCCCCCCACCCCCCCCCCCACCCTGCTGGAACCATCTGCTGGGCTAGTGTGTGGCAGACGGCCCCAGGAAACACAGCACAGCAGGGGGCCGACGGGAAAAGATTCACTGTGATGTTTGTTTTTTTAGTGTTACTCGAAAAGTCAGTTTGTTTATTTTAGGGAAACATTGTAATTTTTGTTTTGTTTGCGTCACTTTTCAATCTGAAGGAAAAACCATAATATTTAGAACATTCATTCTTTTTGCACCAGGAAGCCGAAGCCTCGGTCTTCTCCTCCTCATGCGTGTGCTTCTGATGACAATTCAGTACTTATGGTGCTAAACATGTTGATTTAGTGCAGTGGTGCCAGACTACAGGGGTTTAATAATATTAATAAGAAGCTGAAGTTTGCAGATGGGATGTGACCTTAGTTTCTAATCTTTGGAATCGTTCGGGTTTCTGTCGTCTGAGGTCGAAACGAGTCCAACTGAAATATCAGGTCCCAGGTGTCGTCTCAAGTCAGTTTTCAAATGAGCGAAGTCAAATATCAAGTTTCCGAGTTAAGTCAGTGTTTATTAAACTTCTGGGTTCTATAATATTTACGTTGGAGTAGATTTATATTTAATAGTTATGAACCCAGTTGAGGTTCAGGGATGATTGAAGACAAAATAACATGTTTCTACTGTGTAACCTCAAATATCAGAGTTTGGATAAGAGATATCTCAGAGCTCAGCCAACACACACACACACACACACAAAGACACACACACAGAAACACACACAGACCCTTGTATTTGCTTTCATAAGATTGGAGAGAATGACAAGCTACAAGCTCCCATGAAGGCTGAGAAAATGAAGCAGTTTATGGGAACAAGAAGAACCATTTAAAAAAAATACAAGGGAGGAGAGAGAGTGAAAACATGGAGGGAAACAATGATGGATGGAGGACAGAGGGGAAACACACACACACAAACACACACAGACAGACACACACTGCTGTGTCACACTTTAATGCGAGTTGGCAGAGTGTGAGCGGACAGAAGCAGATCATAGAAACCAGTCATTCAGATCAGACGACCATTAAAAATCAAGCAGTCACACTGGAAGGTTTCATTTCAGACCAGGATGAGAATCTGAGGCAAAAAAACATCTCAGTGTTTTTTAATCTGAGGTTATGAACTGAGAGAGAATGTTAAATAATAAACCTGCTGCAGGAAAAGAGACGAGGGTCTTAGTCAGAGGGAAAAGAACAAGATGGACGTGACAATTATAAATACCCTGAAAGCAGATTTGAGGTATCAAGAGAACAACAATTGTTTTGTGAGGCCCTTGTGACCTTTGACCACCCAAATGGAATCAGGTCATACTTGAGTCCAACTGACCACTTGTTGCAAATTTGAAGAAATTCCATCCAGGCGATCTTGAGATAGCACGTTCACAATGGGACGAATAACCAGAAAACGTAACATGTCCGTCCACTGGGTGTCGCCAGAGCTGAGGCATAAACACACGAGTTGTGCGACCATGATGACATCATTAGATTGCGTCACATGAGGAAAAGAAGAGTCTCTGCAGGATCTGCTATTAAAATACTGAATCCTCTGCAGTGATCGTGAGTTTTGGTTCAAACTGGGACGAACAACTTCTGTTCAAAGATCTGACTTTTAGTCGATCGGTACAAACTCACGATATTCAGCCAAACGTCCTTTACAAATCTAGAGGAAATCCCGAATCTTCCAAAGAAATCAATCATGTCGAGGCTGAGATTCTGGGAAATGAGTGTAAAATTATGCTCAAAGCCTCCAACATATTTCCATTTGATGAGATGGTTCCGCCATGAAAAGAATAACTGAGAAAAACTGTGAGGCCAAAAGGCAAAGCTGAGACGGAGGAGACGCGTCGTCCAACACGATGAAGCAGCCAAAACTCATCAGAAGACACGGAGTCCTCATCCCGACAGTGGGGGAGGGTTTTTTGTTGTGCTACAGTAACTCTGTGGAAACCAGTACCAGCTTCAGACTTTCTACTTCTACTGAATTTGATTTAAACTTACACATATTCAGATTAAGGTTTTAAGTTGATGAGGCTCATTCTAATCAGGAACTATTTTTCAGTGTAAGACTCAAACATCGATGTAAGAATATTATGTTGATCTGCATTCGTATTAAACTTATTACTATTATTAAACAGAAAATCTATGTAGTAAGAGACAGACAGGTGTGTGTGTGTGTGTGTGTGTGTGTATCTGTGTGTGTGAGGGGAGTGTCAGTAATTGTCTGATATGTGAGAAGAATGTTTGTTTGAGACTCAGTGAGAATTAATTTCTTTAAAACGGCCCCAAGCCTCCAATTAACCCCTTAACCCACCCACCCATCGCCCAGGCACGCACGCACGCACGCACGCACGCACGCACGCACGCACGCACGCACACACACACATTGCAGAAGCCACCACAATAAACAGTCAAAAGCTTCATGGGAACCTTCAGAGTTTTCTAACGACAGCACGGGAGCAAAGCCTGAATAATTAGTTGGAGATAACGATGGACGGAGTGAAACACATGTGGAAACAGAGAGAAAACAGTGAGAGGATTTCAGAATACCGGTTTGTTACCTGCTCAGCGTTCAGGTCTGTTGATCTGTGATGACATCCACCTCCTCGGTCTCCTACAGGAGATTGGTTTTCCACTTGCATTTAAATAACCAGTGAATATAAGAGCTCGGCCAGAATTAAATACCAGGAAGTGCCTTTGGATCAAAGTGAACCTGGCTCAACCTCACAGCACGGACACGTTAATTAAACACAATTCATTCACAGAAATGTGGCCTCGTCCATCAAGAGAAAAACGCACATTACTGCCTGGAATAATAACGTCAAGCCTGGAGATCTCCCTGGGTTTAAATAGAGCCCTTCATCACGACGTGAATTACACTAAAGGCGTTTTAATTTGTGATAATACGAGGGGGAGCGCCTCAGTTTTACTCTCCCCGTGATAACATTAACTCTTATAGGCACGGCGGGCTCAGACGGAGAGGGATTCTTTTAACCAAGAAGATAAAAGAGAGAATCAATTTGAGGAGTAATCTTCATAATGAGACAAGCAAACAGACAGAAAGCGACTGGCAGCCTTAGCGTTTATATAACGAACAAAGAGCGGCCGCCGCCCAGGTGCTGCGGAACGAGCCACTGGTAACTCACTTCACAGGTTTCTTCACTTTCATTTCACACTGGTGGACGCAGCCCAGCGTAAACTAAACGAAGCTCGCCCATGCTGCCTTTCACTCCTCATCGAAACGAGCAGGCAAGAAGTGAGGCGTGCGTGTGTGTGTGTGTGTGTGAGGGGGTGAAGTTTGTTTGGCAGCACTTCTAACAATGTCGAGGCCCTCGGTGCTATCCAACAGAACGGCCAAGTCTGTCTCCACTCTATCTCAAAGAACCATATGCTTCTCGATAGCAGCGCCGACTCCTGAGTGTGAGTGTGAGTGTGAGTGTGTGTGTGTGTGTGTATGTATGTGTGTGTGTGTATGTGTGTGTCCATATGTTCGAGTCCTCTAACATCCAACATCTAAACATCCAGATGGCGAAGCATCAGTCGACACAATGTTTCCTTCCATCATCAGGAAACCGCACGAAAAAACCCATAAAAGACAATAAATATTCATCGCCCGGCTTCAGGGAGCGACCGCACCGCTCTCCTCAACTTATGATTAGATGTGAAACTAATCTTAAAATATGATTTCTGTTTGTAACAATAACCAGACGGAGGATGATGCACAGAGCAAGCTGAGGTCTAAACAACCTGAGGGACCAGATCAAATGAACGAGGAAACTAAAGCTGAAAACAAATCTGGTCCTTCTAATTTGTTTGTGCAGCTTTTATCAGCTGGATTTATGTCCTCAGAGTGGACGAGTGATGGTGAAAACAAAAATCACTGCAACTTATTCAAACAGGAACAAATCACAGTTCTGCTGTCGTATGTCATACGGCTGCTGTTCTGTTTCAGACATGAACTCTGAGTATTTTCTGGAGTTTGTCTTTTATCGTATGAAGAACGCAGCAGCAGGAGATTCTCCAGGTCAGTGATGTTCACAACTCCTTTACACGACCAGCAGCTACAGAGCAACGTTGATTTTCGGTTGAGGTCATATTTGTGTCCACATGATGATCCAACTACCTCATTACTCTCTTTTGGCTCCAGTTTTGGTCTCCACCACCTCCTGTTTATTCTTGTTGTAAGTTGTGAATAAATAACTCTCTAATTGAATGATTTTCTTATCAATGTGAAATTCAGATAATACGTTTCTTATAGTGACAAAGATCCTAAACCATGATTCTGAGATCCGAATCACAAGAAACCAATGATAAAGATCCAGTGACATTATTTATTTTCCTCGTCTGAGCCCTGAAATGTTCTGGAACATCTGAATCTTAAAATATGTGCAATATTTCCATGGGTTTCATTAAATTTTCACAAGGCCATTGTGGATTCTTCTCCCAGCTCAGCCTGCCTGACCTCTCCTCTTCCTCCCTCTCCTCTTCCTCCCTCACTTCCAATCTCCGCCTCAGAATGATTCTACCAGCGCCTCTGCTCTGAATCAGCAAAACGAAGAATCAAGGCCACGGCTTCATTTTGTTTTCTTCTGATTTTTTTTATATATTAAGAAACAGTATGTTTATTATTATTATAATATATATTTATAACACT
Source organism: Limanda limanda (assembly GCF_963576545.1). Taxonomy (NCBI): domain Eukaryota; kingdom Metazoa; phylum Chordata; class Actinopteri; order Pleuronectiformes; family Pleuronectidae; genus Limanda; species Limanda limanda. The sequence continues at coordinate 21,213,386 of NC_083636.1, read as the reverse complement.
CATATACACGTTTTTAATTGGAGTGTAAAATAATAGTTGAGGCAGACTGAGGACAGACACACACAGCAGGTCCAGATTGTAGCACTGTGCTCCCTGTCTGACCTCTACGCCAACACACACACACACACAACGTGGGTAATGTGCCAAGAGACACAGACGAACAATGGCAGCCACATCCACAGACAAAGATGCCAAACACACTTTCTCTAATGAGCATACACACACAGGTTTATTCCCTAACGCTTCATTTTTGTGCAATTAAATACTAACACACACACAGACACAAATAAAGTAGTGATAAAGAAAATGAAATTCCCTGACACACCAAAGGTTTCAAAGTAAAAGAGAAACAGACGGACTGACAGAGATTTAAATAGATTAATCGGCCACACGTCTTTTACAGCTGAGGTCGTTTAAGTTACCACTTTCAGTCCGTCTATGAAGCCCGACCAGTCTGAAGTAAGAACATTTAAATCAGACGCTGGGCGTAGAAGTGAGAAACGTCCAGAAGGAGAAACAACACAGCAGCACCTCAGCGTCTGGTCTGCGAGTCCAGACGGACCTGAGGCCTCTGCTCAGTGGAAACCACATGAAAGCTCTGGATCGACTCTGAAGACTGTGAGAAACACGAGGCTGATGAAACCAGGCCTGAAGTGTTTGGCCTCAGCTCTGATGTCACGTCTGGAGGGAACTACAACAACACGCAGGACGGATCAGACACGAGATGAAAAACACGTTCCACCGTAAATAACCTGGATTCTTTGATTTCATTGAATAAAAGCAGACAGAGCACCTCCCTCCTGGAAGTGCACAGGCCCAACACAGCTGCAAGTTTGTGATTTAAAGCTAGAAAGAAAATGTGCAGATTTAATAACTTAATTCCAGACCATTGTCGTCATTACTGGGCGAAACCATCAAACCCACATCATGTTGAAAACAGTGAATGACTCAGACCGATACTTTTTTCCTGCTCTGTGTCACAGCAGAGTTCCACTTTTTTAAAGTTGGATCTGCACCAAATATCACGTACAACAAATAATATCAGTCCTCTAAACAAGCAAGAGTTACGGTAAGAGGAAATGAAAATGAATTTCTGGATCATCATCAGAGTTCTTTCCTGACCGACACCACATCCTTCCACCTTGTTCAGACGCTGAAGTCACAAGACACCGACACGTTCTGCTCAGCAAATATTGAATACGCTGAACTTTACCGGAATACGACTTTTAACTTTGAGAAGGCGACGTGAGAACAGTCCGATTTAAAACCAGCGTTAATATTCATCAGGTGCAACAGGAACGCGTCCGCTAATGAATTCCAATGCTGCGTATATACGTCTGCTGGATATGTAACTAAGCAACAGCTTGTTAACACACAAGCCGTGGCAAAGACAAGGACGAAGAAAGTGAGAAGGAAACGTGGAGGATGAAGAAAACGAAGGGATGAGGAGGAAAGTGTGTGAAGAAGATAAATGAGGATTCTTCTTCAAACCAGATAATGAATGTTAAAACTATGCAAATGAAAAAAGTGTCTGCAGAAGTCCTTTATAAACATAGCATGTGGAAATGATTCAGTGTGTGTGCATTCATGAATGTGAGTGTGTGTGTATAATGTGTGTGAGTGTGTGTGTGTGCGTAGGCTTATTTGTGTAGGATTTTAAGCAATTAGGACAGGAAACAGAGGCTGTTGCTTTGGCTTCCCTGTGGAATTAAGTTATGCACCATCAACACACACACACACACACACACACACACACACACACACACACACACACACACACACACACACACACACACACACACACACACACACACACACACACACACACACACACACACACACACACACACACACACACACACACACACACACACACACACACACACACACACACAGCACATTCCCACACTGACCAACAACACAGTCTCAGCTGTGACACGTCACGTACACACACACAAACAAACACACTTAAAAGCACACTCAACTTCCTCTTGACCCATTTCCCAAACACAAACACACCACATCTCTCTCTTTTTCATCCCTCTATCTCCCCCCCTCTTCATCTGCTGGAAGCAAAGCCACTTCTGGTTTGTGTCACGAGATCAGACACACAAACACACACGTACACACACACGCGCACACACAGTTAATCAGTTTGTTTATGAGGCCATTGGCATGCAGGGTAAAATCCTTCTATAAACTGAACTGTACTGAGTGTTTATGTAAGTGCTGCTCGGCTTCAGGTTCGGACTCTGTCCCAACAGACACTTTAACCTTTGCCTGATCGATTAATTATTCATTACAGAACTGATGAGGACAAATTGCCTTATTTGTGCAGTTTAAACCAGCAGACCCTTGATCTGTGGTCATCTCAGCTGCCTGCACAATTCTATATTTGGGCTAGGAGTCAAACTTTCGTTTCCGTTTCTGGGACTTTTAAAATCCATTTTCCTTGCATTGCGAAAGAATCCGCCGGAGTTACTTCCTGTTCAGGTTTTTCTGACACGTGACGTGAAACTGGAAGAAACTGATATCTCAGGATGAAGAATAGGAGCCGCACACGTAGAAGAGGAAGAAGCCAGGCTGGAAAGACTCATGGATTTTGTCTGTTTGCATTGTTTATTTTAACTTAATTTACAGAACAAACACAAGACTAAATGGAAATTTGTAAATATTAGGAGTAAGTTGATCATAATAACCACTAATTGAATGCAGAAGAAAAGGTCATAACGAGATGATGTAATTTAAAGATTGACAATCAAACCTCAAATCAAGGATTAACCACAAATTTATTAACGTGATGGACGTTGTTTTTCCTCATCGATCCACACATACCAGATATTTTCATCTGCAGCAATTTAACATCTCTGCTGGAGCAGAAGTTTAACTGACCTTTTATTTTTTAATACCTGAATCTGAACTTTTCCACATCTCAAGCGCAATCTCTCAAGAATTACAAACAGCTCTGTGGTTGAACTCCTCCCGATACGAGGAATTGTGGACGAAGAGCAAGTGAAGCAGATGAGTGTTCACTCAACCTTTCCCGGGGAAATAAACACTTTTGTTGAAAGATAATGCAACTTTTTAAATCCTTAGAAAATACTTTTTCGTAGGGAGACAGAAGTGGGAGGAGGAGATAATGCAGGGAGAGAAGAGCGGGAGCATGAGAAAGGAAAGATCCACACAAACAATCTCAAATATTGGTTTTTCTGTTCGCTGCATTTTAGATTCATCTTCCCTCTCCACACGTTTCTCTGTAAACAAAAGAAATTCCTCCACCAACACGGATCCGTTTAACTTCCTCTTCATCTCAGAGGCGCTCGGTCTCGGCCGCCGTGATCAGAGCGAGTTGATGGAGCCGGATTTAAAACTTCCTGTCGCACAGTTAAACTGACTCAGCTTCACTTGTTTCTCCTCCGTCTTCTTCTCTACTTCCTCAGTTCATCTCATCTTCTTTCTGCAAATCTTCATGCAGGTTTGTTTTCTTATTATTGTGTCCAATCATGTGTGTGTCTGCCTTCGTCTTCGTCGGCTTCTCTTCTTCATCCTGAGCTATTTGTATTCTTCCAATTTTCGGATGAGCAGCAAATTGATTGTTAACATTATTGGCAGTTAATTTGTGTAATCGTGTTAAAACAAATCTATTTTTTCCCTCTAATGCCAGATTTGATCACACATTTCCCATCTAGTGAGAAATAAAAACTCCTGTAATGCTGCGTAACATGATCTAAAACAGTGGTTCTTAACCTTATTGGAGGTACTGAACCCTGCAAGCTTCATCAGTGCATTCACCGAACCCTTCGTAATTTCTTCAAAACATAGGTATATAATTTGTTAGTGCACAAAATGAACCATGCATCAGTTGCACACAAAATCAATGTGTTCAAAGAACAAAACCAACCATAAAAACCAACAAAAACATAACTCAATGACTATTTACTGCAAATCAATGTGACTTTTGCTGTTGCCTTTCAGATACAAGTTCAGGAATGCGCGGCTTCACCTTGGCAAGTTCCACTTTCATATCATTTTCGCAACAAAGTCTGTTCCTTTTCTTAATTTTCATGTCTACTATCAAAAAGGATTGCTCGCACAAATACGTTGTAACAAACAGTGTGAGTATCTCAAGGGCAATAAGGGGGTGTGGTACGATTTGGTGACACCAAAACGTTGAGAGCGTTGTTGTTCTGAAGAGTTGCTGTTGAAGCTGGCTCTGCTGAATGACGTACAATCAGAACAGCCACAAGTTGACTACTGAGCGCACCAAGCAGCACAGATATCAAAGATAAGCAATGTGGCGTGATCAGCTGCAACCAGCTTAATCACTGCGGAGTGTGACGTCATGAATAATACGAGTAGCCTGAATTTCTTTTGTGTAACACACTTTTACTAAGCAACAAAATGTTTGCAATCTGACACGGCGAAAAAAAATTGTGTGTTACCAAATTGTGGGCAGCCAATTTTTTGACGGCCGACAAAAATGGCCAGACATTGCTAGTGTGAACCGGGCTATACTGTGTGTGTTTTGACCCCTGCCGAACCCCTGAGAGTGACTCACCGAACCCCTGGGGTTCGATCGAACCCAGGTTAAGAACCACTGATCTAAAATCTAATGATCCACTCAGAGTGCCGTTTTTGCAGCTTTCCAGCAACAGAAGATTATTTTTGTAACATAAGTGAAAGTCGGTCTTTAAACTCACATGAGACAGAGCTGCTGTGTTAGGGAGTGAGGGAGTGAGGGGTGGAGGGGTGGAGGGATGGAGGGATGGAGGGATGGAGGGATGGAGGGGCGAACACATCTGGTTCTCCTCAACGTGATGGTCATTCCTCAGGGAAGAGGGAGTCGGAGGAGAGCTGGTAACGAACCGGAGCTTTACACCGACGTCAGCCTCGTCAAACCCTCTCCCCACGGACGTCTCCGCAGATCAGAGGCACGAGGTGTCGGCCGTGTAAACACAATCCCCCCGACGTCCATTCTGCGCCCCTCAAGGGTGTGGGAAGTGAGCGGACGCCGGGGCCTTCGGGTAAATATACGACTTTTCCTTGGCTGCCTCGGTCTGGAGGACTCCGGTGACCTCAGCGGATAGAAATGTTCTCTCCTGGTTTGTTACTGAAGTTTTTAGGGCGGAATCAATTGGAAAAGAAATCGGACTTGAGAAGAAAAAGCAGCCTCTTCATTTACAGGATGAAGACGAGGTGCTGATGTAGACGAAGCAGCCACAGAGAGGAAGGTTCGGCCCGAGAAAGATAAAGCTGAACTCAGGGTCAACTTTCTGTAAAGTGTCAAGCTGCACAGCGTTGGTCCGTTAACTACGTGGAAGCACATGTTCCCGACTCATTCTGCAGTTAAACCAGTTGAGCCTTGACAGGAATTAAACTAATTAAACTAAAGCTTGAGTTTTAAATAAAAGTTGACAACCCTTGTACTCTACATTTCCTCGACCTTCTGACCTGCGGCTACTTCTTCATAAACACGACTACAAGCCCACGAATCTGGTCTCAAACAGCTGCTTCAGTTTGATTTCTCCTAATTGCACACATCAAGTTTTCAGTGGTAAATAACCCCCCATACACACACAGGGTTTAATCAAGCAGCGGTGCAATATGAAAAAATGAATATTCCACAAAACACACAATCAGACTGTGGTGAAAAGACACAACACCCAGCGACACCGCGGCAGCAGAGTCACAACTCGAGTCTCTGTGCATCAGAAAATGAAATGCCAAGCTCGGCTAAGGACATAATGAAAAAGCTATTATCAGCGTGAGCTTTCATCAGCGCCGCATTCAACCGTGTTCAATACAAACTGATTCTCTCGTCTGGTGCTGTACCCGTGTGAACGCTGGGATATAATAAAGGAGAGGAGATAAGAAAGAGGAGAGAGAGAGAGTGATCACCCCCCCCCCCAGCTGAAGAAGCGCATCAGCACATTTACAGAAGTTTTCGTGAGCGACACACGAACCACGTCCGCCCTCGCAGAGGCCGATCAGCCCGTCACAGTGGGTTACGCAGATACATTCAAACCATCCTTCGAGTCTGCACGTGGATCTACAACCTCTCTTCTTCTCCATTATACCTCCTCTATCTGTGACTATTCATCTGTCGCGCTTTTCATATCCCTGCGTTATGGCGCCTTGATGTATTCATCCTCCATCCATCCTCAAGCCCCTGCGTCCCCGGCTCAGAGCTGAGATACAGCTGCTTCATGCACAATTCAATGAAATATTGAATTAAATATACCATACAGTATTCAAAAATATATCCAGCATCAGGTCTAACGAGGAGCAGCTCATGAACCAGAATCTGGATATCCTCCCTTTTGCCGGAGTAGAACTGGGGTGATTTCAGACTTGACTTGATTACCGTGTCAAAGTCATTTATGAGGAAAAATGAGACAAAGTAAATAAATAAGATTGAGCAATAATATTAATATGTTGCACCGGAAGCACCGACACACCCCATGTTGTGTCCTTCTGGACGACAGCTCCTTCACAGACTCCTACAGCAACACTACGCTTCCTGTTTATAAGCAGGAGCAACATGGTCGTCTGGATGGAGCTGAGATGTAAACGTTCAGTCTCCGTGTGGTCCAGGTGGATGTCCTGCTGGAAGGTGAACTTCAGTCTCCGGAGCAGGTTCTGCAAGGTCCGGACTGAATTCATCTGAAATCAAACCAGTCGTCCTCTCGTCCCTGAGACGACACATCACTGGTTCACATCCCCTGGTTTTATCCATGACTCGGCTTTTGTCCTCGCATTCACTGTGAATCATGGGACTTTTCATACACAAGCCTGTGCTTTTGCCAAACGTCCAATCAATTCAATTTGCCACAGACGGACTCCATTCAAGGATGCATAAAGGAAACCGGAAGAACCGAACCACAGCCGAATGTCTGAGGTCAGTTTGTAGTTTTAATAAATCACCAAACGTGTGTAAAAATCATTTTGACTTTGTCATTATGGGTCATTGAGTTTAGACGGATGTTGAAAATAAACAAAGCTACAAGACATGAAGTGAAAAGTGTCGGAGTGTTGAAGTCACTGAGCAGCACTGAGACTCAGTCACTGCAGCCGAAGAAGGAGACTGTTCTGGGGCAGGAAAGAGATGTTACATTTGTTGTCATTACTAAAGGCAGTCCCTGTCTTCTGTACTGTGTGTGTGTGTGTGCGTGGGTATGTGTGTGTGTGATTTGTGACTGTGCGAGTTGGAGTTTACATTTTTGAGCCAGCCTTCACAGCTGCAGCTCCCCTCCGAGACGCACAAACACCCACACACACACATGAAGACACGCTGAACCTCCTCGTGCAACACAAACCAGAGCTTTCCTGTAGCCTCCCCCAGGAAAGTCTGTGTGTGTCTGTGTGTGTCTGTATGTGTGTCTGTTTGTGATTTGTATGTTTTTTTAAACCTGTATCTCAAAAATAAGCAGATGTGATGAGATACAACAGAAGTGGGCTGGATGGGAAATCACCAATTCAGCTTATTTTCATTGACCGGCTTTATTGTCAGATGTCGATTTGTTTGTGTTGTACGATCACGACCTCAGACTGTAAATAAAGATGGACGAAGCATCTTCTCTTCCTCGCTTTGGACAGAAATTGGACAGTAGGAGGAAGTGGAGATGTGTCGTCCATCTTTATTTTTCGTATCTGTGTTTGACCCCCCCCCCCCCTGTCCGGATTGACACTGGATAATGGGGTGTGAGCCCAGCGTCGCCGTGTGTTGACGCAGCAGCTCGGGTTTAATGAACTGCTTTCAGGAGAATTTTATACCGAGAGAGAAAGAAGCAAGAGCTCTTTATCAATGACGTTATCAATAAAACAACACAACGCAGCCACGGCCCCACGAGGCCCAGAGCTCCCCCCGCCACAACAAAAAACTAACAAGGAAAACAAAAAGACGACTTTGCCTCTGAAGTTTTTTAGAGGAAATCTAATGTTCCCTAACGAAAAAAGGTCTGTGGTCAATTTCGGGCTGTGATCCAGCAGCAGGCCTCTGATCACTGAACGATGCAGGATCAACTTTACATGACTTGTTTATACAACCTGGAATTTAACAGATCCAACCCTTTGTCGTGACCTATTAAAGTGGAAATTACATAAATCCAGAGATGCAGTTAACCCATTTAAATCAGATGCAACACTTGCAAGTATTCACAGGAGAGTTTATACTTTGTTTTTGCTCGTCTCCTGCAAATCAAGTTTTAAAAGTTGCGTTTTAGACGATCAGACGATGTTCACGAAGTTTAGGGAAACAACAAACAAATGCTTCAGCGATCAAATCTTTTTTATTTCAACTCTTCATCCGATTCAGAGGCTGAAGGTTTTGTGAACGTCTGTAATTCTGTCACTTTTAGGTGCTGAAGGTTTCAGAGTGAAGAGGTTTTATTCAGCCCCTGAGCTGCTAAAGGCTTAAACACGATGATCACACAGTTGAAGGTGTAAACGTAGAATTTATGTCATAAAGTTAGAAAACACAACAAATTAGAAAGTTTCCTCACCTGCTCAGTGTTCGGTGTTGAACTCTGATGTCATGAAGCTCCTGCACAAAACACAAGAATAACACTCGTTAGCCTGACGTTGTCGTTTCAATTTTCCTTATGCAAATACAGAAATTAATTCAATACTTTATATAAACTTAACAAGATTTCCACAGTTTCCGAATGTACAAAGAACTTTATTAACACCGACGCAGAACATATTGCCGAGGAGACGAGAGCAGCAGCCGCCGGGACATTAAACACATCACTGCCGTTCTCCCGTGGGTTGTTGTAAAGAGTTTCATCAGCTGCGCCGTCAATTAAAGCTCAAACATGTAAATTAACAGAGAAACAACTGAAGCGCTGAGGTGAGAAGTGACGTTTGAAGAAGGTTAATTATGAGGAGAAACACGGAAAATCAGAGGAGATGGAAACAGCGAAGCTTCAGAGGAGACGACTCCCACACAGCATCTCTGCCGAAAGAGAGACGGAGCGGGAGGGTACTCGACAAAGTAGGACACACACACACACACACACAGACAGACACACACAGACACACACAGACACACACAGACACACTAAGATGCTAATTGCACCTAATAGAGGCAACACTCAGACTTCTCCTCTGACTCAGACTAATCAGACCCATGTGACCTGGTCCAGACTAATCAGACCGTTCACCACCGGTCCTCCATGAGTCTGATTAACACACAGTTCAACAATTAAATACAAACGATGAAACCCATTCTGTGGATTCGTGGTGAAAACATCCAGATGCAAACCCTTCACACGACGGGATCAGAGTCCGACGGTTGATAAAAATATATACGGCTCATATTGCTGTTTCCCCTCCTCTTCATTACAGAGCGTTTTCCAGTTTGAGAGCAGATTGATTTCACGTTGGCTCAAATCCCTGCACTCACTCAAATATAACCTGCTTGTGCTTGGATCTTCTCTGTCCGTGCGCCTGCAATCAAATCTCCTGCGCTCCAGCTTCAGCTCTTCTCCTGTTCATATGTCGCTGGGCAACGTGGAGGCGACACCAAGGATCGGAGTTGTTTCTTTTACCCCCCTGTAGTTTATGTTTTTTCATTTCAAAGCAAAAGAAAATGAAATCAGGTAATATTCAATTACTGAAGCTTCAAATATTGACTGGACTGACCTGAGCTACAGGGGTGTTGTTTCATCACCTGTTTCAGTCCAGACACAAATTATTTAGGTTAAAATGAGAAAAACTGTGAAACCTTGCATTGTTTTCTTATTTATTAACAACAAAGATGAATCAACCATCATGTAGATTAATTTCCTGGAGTTTGACTTCACCATTAAACTCAACAAATGAACTCGAGCATCGATCCTCTTTCGTCTCCGGTGCAGAACCGTTTGTTCCACTTAGAGTCAACGCTACTGGGTAAAAGGTTGGAAGGGTTTTTAAAGCGTCAACTCTTTAATTAACTGGATATTATGCATTCAACCAACCGTCTGCCGATCGATCCTGCATCTCTCCCGTGGTAAACACAACCTTCACCAGGTCACCGCTTCTCACTAAACTATTCAACAGCAGACGCTTTATCTCATTAGCCTGAATTTTACTTTGTAAAGTCACAAGAAGCGTTTGTTTCCTACAGCAGATCTATTTATACGTTTCCACGTGAGAGTCCCACATGGGAAAGATTTGAGGTTTTTCATTATAATAACTGCAGCAGTAATTTCTTTCCTTTATGAAATAGTCTATAACAAAGGACAGGATGACAGGATGATTACATCTTTGAGATATTTACAGCCTTTGTTTTATGTAACACATCATTAAATTCTCTTCTCCTACGCCCCTTTAAAGTTTTCACCCGGGTTGTTTTTTAGTGCAGAGTTAATGATTTAATGATGCTCTTCCCCAGAAATGAGCTGACAAAAGAAAAACCTACATTCAGAGGATCTGGTGGAAAACAGACTATTTAAACCTTTTTAATTCAACCCAGAAACAGGAAATTCTCCATCTGTGTCAACAACAGCACAGAAAACCTGCTAAACAACATTTTACTTCGGCTTCGTCTGAACTAATGTGTTCACGTCAAGACGAGTGTAATAGTTCTGTGATCGTGCACATGAACACGCCTGAGAAAATGTGACTGATAAAGACCAATCAGGCGGAGAACGTGGGCGTCTGCGTCATCGTCTACAAAAGTTTCAGTTTCAGTTCGTCCAGACTCAAACCCCAGAGGTTTCAAACTGAAACGAGACCAGCCGCGTTTACACAAGTCTCTGATTTACGGGATTAAAAACGGCGTAAAGTGGACGACAGACGTAACCGTAGAAGAACCAGCTAAGAGCTCGTTTTTATCTCCGTCCAGACAAGAACATAAAAACGACTACAAACACTCAAACAAACAAACCAGGCCTGGTTACACAAAGCAACCAGGGGCATGCGCAAAGTGAGCTGAGACTTGTTGATGGGTACAGACTCAAACTTTCATGACAGCTTTACTGTCATTCGAAGCAGCAGCTAAAGAGTCTGATATTTCCCATGAGGAGGTGGTGGAGACCAAAAATGGAGCTAAAAGCCTGTAAATGTTGCACTGGAGACACAAATGTGACTTAAAGTGATTATTAAAGTTTCTCTGTAACTGCAGGTTGTGTAAATACGCAGATGTTTGCTTACAGGAGACGTTTCCTCAGGGTGTGGCCTTACACTGCGACTCCAGCGTGTCGGCTGAGGTCAGAGCTGAAACTCGAACACTTTCCAGCCTCTAAAGACGCTCTAAAAACCAAGAGTATTGTGAAAAGCCCCAGTGACTGAACATCCAATAATAGAAGCAGTTAACGCTGGCGTTCTTGGAATTCCCCGCCCCTGGAATATTGACGCCTGTATCAAATCACCACGGTGGAAAGAAAGGAGGCGCGGGAGCGAGGTGAATGTGCGAGGCCTCTAAGCTGCAGGAACATCGGGGAAGAAACACAATACACAACCTGCAGGAGAAAGCTCTTTGTACGTGTACAAACACACAAACACACACACACCTCTGCTGTATGACAGATGGAGAACGAGGCTTGAACGCTGTGATGTGATTTGCAGCCTGATGTGTTTTTGCTGGCAGAGTATTTCCAGATAGTTTATTACACTCGGAGTCTTTTAAATCAACACACAGACACACACACTCACACAGACTTGCAGGGGGGGAGGAGAGGGGCCGTGTAAATCAGTTTTCGCCGGGTGGGTCTTATCAGAGAAACGCCAGCTCTGAGAGCGGGCGGTGCAGCGAGCTGACGGCGCTGCAGCTGAGCTCTCCTCCGCCTCTAATGACTCGTGTGGAGTCGCTGCCTCATTGAGCAGCAGGCGGAGGAAGCGTCGAGCAGCTGCCGGGTCGAGGTAAGTACGGAAGGCAAGGCGCGCAATTAATGATGAAACGTCGTGAAACCGAACCGTCTGTTTGAACACCGGTTGTAAAGAGGAGTTCTGTCAAAGTGAGCGAGTCGCCACTGAACTGGTTACACCGGTTATCTGCTGACCTAGTTCCAGAAATAAAGCCGAGTGGTGGGACAGCGATAGGGACAGATGTTAGACAGACGCCTGGTTCACTGTGGACCTGAGAGACACTGTTCCACTCAGTGAGGCACGTTCCAATGAGAGGCCGCGGTCTTCAGGGCTCCACCGGTGAAAAGCCTGTTCCACTGAAGTCAACCAATCTCCACCCGGGGGACGGATGAACTGGGTGGCACCGCACAAACACACTTTCAGCTGGTTTCCAGTAGGACACAATCTGATAAATGCTGAATCACTGATCATGCAGCTGCACACGTGTTGTGGTGTGGTGCTCATTTGTCTTCTTCTCATTTGCCGGGTTTGTAATTTTATCCCAACAACGTATTGTGAACTTGTTCAATTAGAAAAATCCAAACCAAAGACAGGGATTGTAAATAAGCCTCAGCTACAAATCCTACAACCACGGCGTCCTGCATCTCGTCAATGTTTCATCTGGATCGCCCCCTGGTGGCTGGCAGCAGTACAAGTCAAAAACCCAGCCTCCTACATGTTAGTGAACGAGACCAAAGAAGCGGAGACAAGTCGGCCATCTTTAGATACATCGACCAGCACATGATGTCGATATAAAAACACAATAATGCTCATTAACAGGTGAAGATACATTAGTAAGAACATAATGAATATTGTTACTTGATTTCAGATGATAGATCTTGGACCTCTATCTGTGAACAAGCAGCTCACATAACCCGAGGATCTGTGACCTGCTAAATAATCAACGTAGCTGAGTTGGAATAAAAAGCTTTTCCCTGTCAACATTAAACTCTCTCGCTCTCGTTCTGGTTCATGCCTCGTTTTTCACTCTGAATCTCTCCTTCACAGCCTCAGTGTTACTGCTCACACTGTGTGGTTAATCCACTGTGGCACGGTGGAGGCTTTACACACTCACAGACACACACAGACTCACACTCTCACACACACAGGTCTGTTCCTGCAGTGGAAGCCTTGCAGACATGGGATTTCCTTTCACATCCAATTGAGACCAAAGAAACTTGGTGAGAAGAGCATGAAAAAGATAAGCTGTGCAAACACACACAGACACACACACAGACAAACAAACATCTGTGTAAATATTATACCAGCTTCACACACTTGCATCAATAGCCTGAACACAATGTTAACGTGATACAACATGCAGCTTATAAAAGACCCCAAAGAGACATCAACTGAACACACAACAACACACACACAGACACACACTCCTTCTGTATGTAGGCAGGAATTTGTTGAGACATAATTACAATGTGTCGTCTGAACAGCATCCGATTAAGATCCTGAGGTTTTATGGCGAGTCTTTGAAGAGCGGAGTAAAGTGGCTCAACCTGGTTCAGCCAACCAGACGACACACACACACACACACACACAAACACACACATGCAAAAACACACACACGCCCAAATGTGATGCTTCCTGTGCAAACCAGTTTCCCAGTTAAAAGCAAACTATGACTTCTTAGGGAATCAACCACCAACTACCAATACTGACACACACCCTCGGGGACCTGATACACAAACACAGAAAACAACAGAAAGTAGACAAAGTGTTTGTTGGTAGAATATGAACATCAGGAGGCTTCTATCGGCCGCTGTGTTTTCATTATGATCCTTCAGATACCGGAGCACGGAGATACACGGAGGGAGGAGAAAGACGATATGCACCTCAGATACAAGATGGTATCAGGACGCAGAATATTGTGACCACATGGACGGACCCACGATGCATCAGAACTACGAGGAGGAAACATGACCGATCAACAATGACCGATGTTTATACGTCAACGGAAGATCAAATATCCGAGGAGGTTTGTTTGTTTGTCTGCAGGATTATTAAAAATCTACTGAAGCAGGAGATGTTGTGGTCAGATGGGAAGTGACATCCTGAAATATGGAGGAAATCTGGATAAATGGGATGATCCAGTAATTTAATTTCCTCTTTATTTGATAAGGTGACATGGGCCTTGACCTTGGTGAAGGTATGAACTCTCAAAGCTCACAAAATAGAATAGAAGAGAATAATCTGATTTACCAGAGTTTCATAATGATTTGAAAATTGGTAACAGTCCTCCGACTAAATTTGCCAGTAGCCTTTCACAGATGTACTGCATCAGTGTGAATATTTGCTTGTATGCAGGATCACAGATGTCATTTCCAACAGCTGGAAGCTTCAGGTCTTACAAACCTGCTCGGCACCAAAAAAAGATCACTTGCAGCAGCAAAGATGTTTTTCTGAAGAATCCTTCAAGCGAGCACGTTGAACCTGAGGTCACGGCACAACTCCAGTTTCCTCCAGAGACAATTTTATTAAATAAATCACCACAACACTCCTGAAAATGATCCATTATCAACACAATCCTTACGTTCTTCAGTTCAATGTGTTCAGTCGCACAAACTTCTGTGAGCATCGATGCATTCTCACCACCTGCAGCCAAACAATCTGCGTCTTTGACAAATAATCTCTGCAGAGTTTGAGACACGTCCTTACAACTTTATGCTTTATTGGCTTATCAGGCGTCAGGGCTCAGGTTCCCATGAAGAGTGAGTGGCAAGAACGAGCTAATCTCATCAGCTCGGAACTTTCCACGAGCTTCTATTGATTTTCTCTGCTGAGGAAAAAGTTCAGAAAAGTTTAGAACCAGAACTGGTGAAATAAACAAAGCAAAGAATCTTTGTATTTTAGAGTAAACAAGTGAAGATGTTGATTCGTGTTTTAGACACTGAAACTGGATGTGCGTGAATAATATAGGAATACATCAATAAAGAAACTTTGAGCGTCTGCAGTGAGTCACACAAACAAACTGTCTCATCCGGGAAAACAAACACAGATCTATTTTAATTCTCTTAATAAATAATGTCCGTTAGTTGCTTATGAATCAAAATCATCACTCAAAGCAAAGGTCCTATGAACGATAAATGACTAAAACCTAAAAGGCATCAAGAAGCATTTATTATTTCTCAGACTAAAAGACTTCCCGATCAGTAAAGATCCTGGAGTGATTAGTTTCCACAGATCTGATCCTGAACTTCTTCTCTGTGATGATAAAGAAAACAAATTAACTTCCCACTGAACAGTCGTCGTCTGTTCTCCGCTGGCAAACAGTTGCATGCCAACGTGAAAACAAAGACTTTTTGTCTGTCGTGCAAAACAAAAAAACAAAAAAAAGAGGCCGCCATTAAGACCGTTTCCCGAGGGGGAGAATGAGGATTTTTTAAAAACAAACTCTTCTCTTTCAGACATGAAAGCCTCAGAGTTGAAGCGGGAACAAGCGGCAGTGTCATCAGAAACGTGACGTCCGACGTTCCATCGCATGCTGCACGTTCACGGCCCAGACTCCAATCCTGCTGCTCTCGGTGCTGCGTTTCATCGAGTCCGCCGAGAAACAGCAAATCCCATAATCCTCGGACAGAGAAGCAATAAACAAAGTGGCAGCGCGAGCAGAGGCCTGCGATGAGTCAGCAGAGGTGAGCAGCTACAGGAGGCGTTCGTCTCTCGTGCTCCTCAGACAGCACGGATCCTCGGAGGAGAGGGAAGGAGCAGCTGCTGGATCTGGGTCAGACTAGGAGGTGCACACTCCATTTAGAGCACAGTTTAATAAAAAGAGATGAGAGGGGTGACATCACCACGACAGGGATTTTGCAAAACCATCAAGTTTCTCACATGGAAGCTTTGGTTTAGAGGATTTCAGGTTTGAACGCAGCTTTTTCACAATCACAATGTAAGACTGGAATATTTCTGATTTCAAATCAAAGTCTGAATGAAGTCACAACCCGAGACTTTTGTGTCTCTGGCGAAAGTTGATCATTAACAAAAACGTTTGTACAATTAGAAACATGCTCCGAAATCCCATGATAGCCAAAATGAACGACTTTTCCATCATCACATTAGTTGTAAAAATAATGTTAAAGAGAAAATTCTGTCAAAGAATTAAGACAAATGAAGAAAGGAAAGTTTCTACAGAGGTCATTCGTCCTTCAGTCGCACAGAGAACCACGTCTGGTTTGAATTAACTCTCACTACGTTTTATATCACAGCCGTGCTCTTCTCCTCAGGGACCAGCGGGAACTTCCCTTTTCTCAGAGTCAGAACAGAGGACGTCCAGAGAAGTTCCGAAACCAAACATGAAGAAATAAAACAAAGCAGACGAGCGAGAAAAAACTTCCACAACAAAGAAACCTTCAATTAAAACTTGAATTATGTCCCAGAGCAAACATTCAACAGCTTAAAGTAATGTGTTGATCATCTGCCACCAGAATCATGTGTTTAAATTAACTTCACATTAAATGTAGTTCAATGCAATAATTACAAAACACTTAATATTGGACAAAGTGTTGAATTGTTTCTGCTGTTAAACTTAGAAAATTACTAAATCAATTAGGAAAACAGCTGAATTCAATTTGGGGCGATTTACTAATCAATTAATCAACGAATCATTTGCAGCTCGAGACCAAAAATCCCCCAAATGTAAGAAAAGCAGCAAATCCTTTAATTTCAGAGACTGTGAATATTATCTTACATTTTCTTAAATGGTTTATCAATTCTATATAAAATAATTGGCTTGTACATTTTAGCTCTATAAATACATTAATCCTACAGGAGCAAATTTGGGTTTTGTGTGGGACTATTTCCAGTGGTGGATTAATCCGTGTATCTGGAGCAGGAGGACGGAGTCTGACGTGGGCGCGAGTCAGAAGAAACCAAAGTACATGTGTGTTCATGGTGATAAAAAAAAAAATGTTTCAACAGACGCTTTATCAAAGTGTTAAAGTCCAACTACCAAACTGAGAATAAAGGAAATACAGCCCCACCTTATTCACTGCATTTCAGATCCAAACATAACAACTTTAAAAACCAACAACACAGTATAAATACTTTTCACAAAGCAACACCGCTGCTGGTGAACAAATAAAACCACTGACGACACGTCGACCCTCCGAGTTTACGACTCTACACGGGTTCCACTTGTTGACAAGAGGGAAACATGTCCGAGCGTTATCCGGGAGACAAAGCGATCACAGTGAAACGACTCCAGGGATCAGAGGGGGGGTCGTCCAAGGGTCACGACCCTGCACTCGCACAGGGGCCGGAGCAGAGGTCAAATGTCAACTGACAGGAGAGTCTTGTAAAGAACAAGAGAATTTTGTCCATATTTAAAGAAGTAGTTTGTTTGTTGGATTAAATAAAAGACGTTTTAACTTTTAAAAGATCGCCAGGTCAGAGACTCTGGGACTAAACTTCCGTTTTAGCAAGTTAACTTGTACACAGTGTTTCTAAGCAGAGCTCGACCAGCGGTTTGAGGCTGAAATAAACGATGGAGAATAATATCACACAGCTCTTATTGCGACAGGTCTGGTTCTGCACAATGACGGACGAATGGACACACACACAAACACACATGTACCGACAGACAAACAAACACAGCCAAGCAATCAGAAATAAAAACCTATTTCCATAATGAGGTTCAGGAGGTGAAACAACCTCTTCATCGGCGTGTGTGTGTCGCTGGTCGTTTTGTAGCGTCTCCGTGTGTGAGACCTCATCTTCCCTCCGGCCGCTCAGAATCTCATTAGACGGCCGGCAGCAGAACGTCTGCGCTCTTTAATTCATCTCTCCGCTTGTCAATACGTCTCCTGAGCGTATTTCTCAAAACTCAACACGGCACTGGACGGTTTTTAATATCAGATAATCGATGCTGATCCACGGGGAGAATCAAGAGAAAGCTGTTAACGAGTTACGAGTTGACTTGGAGCTCAGCTGTGATCTGGCACTGGAGAGAGGAGATGGAGAAATGAACGGCCTCAGTCCCAGTGAGCTGAGACAAAAGAGACAGAGGAGCAGCTGAAATTCAGTTTCAAATTATTCAAACGTGATGAAATGAATCCACCAACTGTCTGAAACCTGTTTAACCAACAGGACTGAAGATGGAACACGTTTCATTCTTATTATAAACTCCTGTTTCATATTTTCTCAGTCCTATGAAGTGCTGGCCGAGCCATTTTAAAACACAGGAGCCTTTTCCTTCCTCCTCTGTTCACTTATTTATGATTCCAAATAAAAAACAAAGCCGTGACTCTTGCAGTTTATTTTGCCTCCGTCCTTTTCCCTTGGTTCGGGCTGAGTCAGAAACACGGAGGGATTCTGCTCCAGTTCTCTGACTGAAGCTTCTGCTTTGTGCTAAATGTTCATTTAATGACTGAGCGGTTTACAGACGGGGACGCAACATATATCAGAAAGACGCCCGTCATCTTTAAAAGGGGCAATAACAGACTTCTGCCCAACCTCCACACAGCAGAGAAATTACCTCCATATATCTGCTGAGGTTCAGAGGGTTGTTGATCAATAACAGCGGCTCGACCATTACTCAGTCTGCGTGAGAAGACTTTGGCTTTCGACACTCCAATTTCAAGCTGTCCCCTGTTTTGGAACAAAAACCCCACTGGACTTTGGAGAAACTCCCAAAAGTCATAAATTATTTGGCACCTTTAGTCACAGAAGAGCTGGACGGTGCATCTCCGCTGGGGTTTCAGGGCAGAAGCTGCGTAAAGGCAAAGAGAGCCGGTGGATAAATATATCCAGGATATTAACGGGAACATTTCAGAGCAGCAGCACGACGCAGGCTGGTTTCTCCAAAACTCAGGAACCCTGCTGGAGCTTTATCATCGCAATTATAGAGTTTATTCACTTCGAGACAACTTCAAAAAGGTTCATGTCAAATGTCACCACGCTGCACTTTTATTCATTCCTGAACAAGATAAGAGTTATTCCACATTTTCATAATTTCCCACAGAAAATAAATCTGTGTTTCCTCGTCTTTTTTATTCCATCTTTCAGCAGACAGACGGTATATCCCTCCTCCTTCCCCTTTAAAGCTTCTCTTAATCACTTGTTTGGTAGAAGACGCTAACAGCTGTTTTCACCGTGAATCGACATTGTTTAAGTTTAAAGCTGCTCTCCGCTGTAATCTAGTTGCCTGGCGCAGCTCTCCATCACAGCTCAGCTCCCGTGGGACCTGGAACGGCGCCGTTTCAGAACAATTAGAGCAGAGGAGCAGCAGAGGAGGAGCAGAGGAGGAGCAGAGGAGGAGCCGGGCGACGCTGCACAGTCAGATGCACCGTAGCAAAAGAGCCATAATAACAATTACGCTAACTCATTCATCCATCTCGCCGCAGTTTACCGCCGAATGCTCTGGAGGTTTGTGCCACTAATTCAGTGAGTTGTGTGTGACTGGAGATGGACGCTTTTTTAATCTTTCGCCTCCAGGTCTTTTCTTCGGCCTCAGAGAAAAACAAGCAGCGAGGTTCTCTGTGTTTTCTGAGGACGTCTCCGACTCAACACAACGTCTCCTCCTTTGTTCCTGCTCCGTCATGCTGGCTTCATACAGCCCCCCCCCCCCCACAAACAGCTGACATGCTGCGCTGGGGCCGGATGTGGCCGATAAGGAGCAGCATTGTGGTCTGAACTCAGAGCTCGCTGCTGGTATCAATCACTGCCAAGAGGCTTCAAACCCACTAAAGCTCCTGTTCTCATGGGTTCCTGAAGATCACAGGCTGGAAGTCGTCTGAAGAGCCGGACGTGATCCGATAAAGACCTTCGCTGTCTGCTCTCGTTTCCCCAAACAGCCTGAGAGACGATCCTCTGTACATCATCACGTCCTGCACAAAAATCCCAAGTATGCAGAGTTTACTGCAGGTCGTCATTACAAGAAGTGGCTGATCAGGTTTTAATGATTTCCTCAACTAACCACCAGGAAACACTTTCTCTACATCCTCAGGATTTCAATAAATCATCAAAGTATTGTCCAACAAAGTTCTGGAGAGAAAACTTCAGGTTTCAGCCTGTACTTCAACTTTGTGTGTTTAAATGTATTTAAATACTAAAAATGAAGATGTTCCAAAAGCAGCATCCACATTGTACAGAGGCCAAAACCAGTTGTGTTGGTTTAATGTTGACTAGTTGTTGTGGGACACATGGTTTGAAATGGCTGTCTTCTCATTTAGGTGAAATATGTAATAGTGTAATCTACCATATTAAAAGGGCAGATCAAGAACAGTAATAAATAAAAGTCTGAGGTTTTACTTCCACTTCACTACGTTCTCAGAGGGAGACATTAAACGTTTACCTCCTCTACAGCCCAAGCTGCTTTACAAATCAAGACTTTACACAAAGATATCCTTTGAATTGAACTTCAAACTGTGTCCACAGCTGAATGGATGTCGGGTAAATCGCTGTGGAAAACTCACAAATCTCTCTGACATGTAAGGCTAAGAAACTGTCGGGCTGCCGGCTGCGTCTCAACCCATCATCTCTCTCTTATTTCCCAACCTGAGGCTGACGACTGGAAATCCGACTCATCCTCCCTCCTGTTTAACATCACTGCTTGAATCTCTCTCTCTCGTCTTTCTCCTTTCATCCACTTCTGTGAATCTGTTCCACGTCCTAATTGCTCCTTCTTACATCAGCAGCCTCCGTTTTCCCTCTTCACCCGTTCTGACACCTTACGTTTCCGTTTCACCTGCTCGCTGACCCTTGAACAAACCACTTCCCTCGGATGTGCGTACAGTTCCTGCATATGTCCGTCTGTCAGTCGGTGTGTGTTTGAATCAGTGAGAGTGGATGGACACACACCACTGAGCACGAGGAGAGTCGACACTCCAGCGCTCACACGCTCAGGATGTAACCTAATCTCTTCGGACTCTCCGAGGCTTCTGGTGGATTCAACGAGCTATGAGCTGCTCTATGATGGCAACCGAGAGGACGGAGACACTTCACGTGTTGGGAGACGCAGAGCGAGGCTGATGGGAGGAAAACGACTCATCCTGTCCGGTGTCACTTGTTGTTCGTCGTCTGCTCACGGCAACTTAACACGACAGTTTATCTACACTTTTGACTCGAAAAAACCTTAAAAGAAAGTGAGAGCTTACACACACATGCTGCAGGAGGAGGTGCATGTGAGGAAAGATCAGTATCACCAAAAGCTCTTGAATGAAGTTGGCTTCTCAGTATCCTACGTGTAAAACATATTGTTATGGATGGCACCTAAGACGTAGGGTGAGGAGTTCGGACATCCGGGGGGAGCTCAGTTGAGTCTAGTCAGGATCGTCCTTCTATTGGAGATTTCACATGGACACCCCAACTGGGAGGAGAACCCCTAGGTAGACCCGGAACTAATTGGGTGGATTACATATCCCATCAGGCCTGGGTGAACCTCAGGATCGTGAGGAGGAAGGTGGGGAGTGTCACTGGGGAGAGGGACGTGAGGAAGAGGATGGACAGACAGACGGAGAGAAACTGATGCAGCCTGTTGATTTTGTCACGACCCGGCTCATGGTCGGACAAATAAAAGGAACTGCGCAGGTAAAAGTAACAAAAGGATAATTTATTTCCCTAACACAAGGGACCAAAATGACGACAAAGCAAACCAAGAGAACACAATAGAAAACGAGGGGCTGCGGCGGAGCGGCACACCGCTCTCCCTCCGGAGCCAGGCGATGTCAGGAAGAGAGCAGAGGCTGGAGGAAGGACCAGCTTAACACAGGTTTGGGAATTGGCCACGCCCACCAGCTCATCACCTGCAGCTTGACAAAGCAGAGGCCACCATACACGCATACACACATCCACAGGCAGGAGGCCGTCACAATTTAAACCCACTCAGGAAAATGTCCGTCTCCCATTTGGAAATCACACTGGAGGATCTGCCTCGTATTTCACGCAGCTGTTAATATTCTGCTCATTGACTCTACGTGACCCTAATTAATAGCAATCATCCTGAAGAGAGAAGGAAAATATCCCTAAATAAGTTTCTGATCCCGCACACGTCTTTGTTGTCTAATAAACTACTAATGCTGGAGGTTAATGGGAATTCACCAAGCAGCTCATTCCGGTGGTTAATGGGAATTCGACAAAATGAGTCGGACTCAAGGTTAATGGGGATTCAGAGCCAGGGCTGCAAACACCTGAGAGGACAAATTGGGAAATTTGCTGGGGAGGAAATTACAGTTGGAAAGGCGCTGAACCGAAGAGTTTTTAATATCACCTGAGAATGAATTTAAAGAGCAATTTAACAACAGTAATGATGAAAACAAAGCTGCTCCATCAGCCTGTTTCCTTATTGAACATAACTAATGGCTGATTTTATACGGCAACACGAGCGTTCAGGGATTCTGACCCACATCTATGAAAACAGAGGATACATCCGCTCCCTTATCTCTCTGGCTTTTTATAAAGAAGAGCGTGTTAAAGGATTTGATTTAGATCATTCGTTGTGTGTTTTCTGACCAACAACAAATCTGCTCTGCGAGGAAGGAAGCAGCGTCTATAAATAATGTTAAACACACAAACATTCGACGCACACAAATCCACCTGCTGCCAAATGCCTCCTCCTGCTCCCAGTTAAACTCATCAGATGAAGAACTCCCAACAAGAAACACATAGGAAATGTCAGAACACACACATACACACATACACAGTACGTGTGCATGCAGGAGCGTGCACGTAAACCACCTCGGGAGGCCTTCTCATCACCGCTCAGGCTGTCAAACCCTGACAGAGAGAGAGACACACACTGTGTCTTTGTGTGCGAGTGTGGAGACAAACTGTGAGCTGCTGGGAATCAAACTACACAAACATCCGCTCCAATATCACCAACTGGATTCTATTATACAGGTTCCTGAAACCAGATAGAAAGGATTTATTTTGCTTAGAGTAAACTTTTCTCCACTTTTCTCTGGATTGTTGTGAAACCGCTCCGTTGAGTTTGTGGCTGTGATTTGCAGGTCTGGATATTTCTGGGTTATATTGAACCTGCAGCTTAAGACCATATTTAAAAAGGTCTAGACAAATGAACGCTCACTGTGATTTTACCCAGAATTACCCTCATGTGCTTGTGTGGAAAACAAGTTGACATCCTCAATTACACTAATAACAGACACTTAGGGAGTGAGCAGAGGTTTAATCAGGCTGCAGGTGAAACAGAGGAGATCGGTTCAGAGGAGAAACTCTGTATTGATTTCAGACTCTCAGGAGGTTTTATCGATAATAAATGATGTTTTAACATCAGTTTGACCTTTTTCATTCATGACCGTTTCATTGTTGATTGTTTTATCTTCATGAAGTAGAAACTAAACAAGGATGAAGTAAAGATGTTGCATATGTCAGTAGATTTAAAGGATACAGATTGTTGACAACTTTAAAAGGTTAATATTGGTCAAATATCTAGTTAAGAATATTCTTGGGTTTTTGTTATAAACACAATCAGAACAGATTCTCCTGCTGCTGCTTTCATAAGTGACTGGAAAACTGGACAAAGTCTGGACGTCCTTCTGTGGATATATTCTAGAGTTCATGTCTGAAAACAGCATAAAAGACCTTGGATTTCAACTCTAAATACAGTGATTTATTAAAACTTGACAGACATGGAGCCGAAGCTACAACGATATGACCTGAGATGTAATAAACTAAAATCACACTTTAACACACGTTGAGTTTTCTTGGAATCATCAGTTCTGGGGATGATGGTGAAAATCCTGCATCGGTCTAAACTCGGCGTCGACTTCTCTCTCCGCCCGACTCGTTCTCTGTCTGACAGGCTACACGTCTGGTAATTAACATCAACGCCTTATCTGTCAGCTGCACACTCGGACGAGCGACACTGACTGTCAGTGAGACAAAAGGGGAGAGAGAGAGAGAGAGAGAGAGAGAGAGAGAGAGAGAGAGAGAGAGAGAGAGAGAGAGAGAGAGAGAGAGAGAGAGAGAGAGAGAGAGAGAGAGAGAGAGAGAGAGAGAGAGAGAGAGAGAGAGAGAGAGAGAGAGAGAGAGAGAGAGAGAGAGAGAGAGAGAGAGAGAGAGAGAGAGAGAGCTGTGACTCAGCTCCGCCATCTCTATCTTTAAACTACTGATAGAGGTTCAGCAGATAAGACTTCATAGTTAAAACCAGAAGCAACAGACGTCTGTCAAAACTCAGCGTGTGTGTGTGTGTGTTTTTGTGTGTGTATCCGTGTGTGTTTGCATGTGTGTGTGGTGTCTGGGTCTTTCAAAGGAATTAATTTCCAATATACGGCCTGCTGAGGGTCCAATTTCCTGACCGGGCTAGTGGGCGCTCCGTCTGAGACGTGTGTGTGTGTTTCTATCTTTGTCAGGACCAATTTGAGTTTTTACACCTTGAAAGTCAGGACATTTTGAACAAACGCTCACAGAGATGCTGGATTAAAACTCACAGGGTTAAAGTTAGAGTCAGAATTCATGTTCGGACTTAACTTTCATGTGTGGAAATGGTGTCCTTACAATAACAGAAGTAAAAACTTAGGCTTGTGTGTCTATCACAGCGAGCCAGAGTTCTAAACTCAGCAGCAGCAACCAAGCGAGGGATGAGCATCGCTGGGGAAAAGAGACGGAAAAACAGAAACAATGAGACGCAGAGGGAGAGAGGGAGAGAGAGCGAGAGAGCGAGAGAGCGAGAGAGAGAGGACAGTGTGTTTAATGGAAGTGAGAAAAGCCTGTATACCTACAAATCACTACACACCCTTAACCACCACATTTAAATCACAAACCCTTATCTTAACCCTCAAACAGGCCTATGATGTGACGAGGATCCACTCGTCCAACATGTCCCAGAACACACAACAAGACGCAGCAACAAGGGACAAGCCGGTGACGGGGACCTGTCTCATATCGCTCGTCCCTCGTGGTCTCATTGACGAATTGGGACACGGCTCCTATCGTCAACATCAAAACTTTACACCTGGTTCATGTTCTTTGTAACGTTATTTTTCTAAAGCACTGAATTCTCACAGGTTAATTTTACTCCCAACGTTCCCAGCGGCTCTACTTCCTGGATAGCGGCTCGGACCTGCAGGGATCTGAGGGTTTAAAAGGTAAATCCGGGACAAAGTTCTCCGACATCTGCTCCTGACTGCAGAGGATGAAGCTCTTGACACTTTGCCCGGAGTGTCTTACACTGAACAATCGTACATAAATGTTTTGGCATGAGAATCGTTTCATTCAAAGCCAAAAGAGAAAATCCAGACTGTCAGCATCAGGGTTGGAACCTTCACTTCGATCAAACACGTCGCTCTGACCTCCGCTGCCTCCCTTCTTATCTCGTGTGTGTCGCTGTCGTCACGCCGTCGCCCTGTCCCGAGGATTCTATCTCTCGACACGACTCTTTCCTCCGTGACTGCTCTGATCGGTTTGCTGGCATTAACAGCAGCTGAGTGCACATCAAATACATGAAGCGCTTGGAGATCTCTCAGAGCCGGCGTCTGGAAAGATAAATCAAACCACGACTAGAAAGATATGGGCTTTGAAGGCAGATTTTTATTTATATAATTTCCTTTGGTAAAGCCGGGTACGTATACTTCGTCCAAATAGAGGAATGTAACCATATAATCGCTTTAGAAATCATGGAAACTCATTTCAAAGTTGAAGTGTTTAATGTGCTTCCTAGATTTTATCTAATTAAATTAACCAACCTTACAAAAGCTCAATTTAGAAGGCACTTCTCCAACAATTAATATTGAATAGTGAATATTAAACAGCACAAAAGACTGGAAACTGTACAAAACAAAATCAACCTGCCAAGAAATGAAACAGAAACATTTATTTAACGTGTACTTTGTTTTTTTGTTTAGGTCCCATCTGCTAACATGGAGGAGGCAGGGCTTATGAACTGAGGGTGACACTTTGGCTTCACTTTCAGGAGCCGTCAGGTCGTCCATCTTTATCTGTGCTTTAATACCAATTATACGACATGAGATCCTTATTTTAATTAGAGTTTTAAAGTTTCTCAAATGTGATGATTTGCTGCTTTTCTTGGTTTTATCTGATACTAAACTGAACTTCTGGGACTTTAAAACTTTAAAATCAGCAGAAAATAACCAATTGGTGGCTGCAGACTTCATCAAAACGTAAAAGGCGAGTTTTGACTCAACTGTGCTGCATTACTGTGACTCAGATCCACTATAGTTGAAAGTGTAAAATTGTCAGAAGTCTCTCTGAGATGTTTGTTTGTTTGACAGTTTTCCTGCAGGAAAAGGTTAAAAAGGACTTTTCCCATGTCGGTGGTCACAGCGACCTGATAAGAGACGGATCAGTCACACACACACACACGCACGCACGCGTTAGACGATTAGCAGCATTTACGAGTCCATGACCTTGAGAAATAACCCTGAACTGAGTGTTATGAGTTTGTTTCTGTTGTTGGCATTGACGTCCTCCTGTTTGGCAGCTCACACACACAAACACACACACACACACACACGTTGATGAGATGCAGCTCTATGCCATGTCTGCCTCCCGTGGCGTGGCACACACGCTACACACTTGGAGCTGATCCCTCTCACAACATTTCCATTTCAAAACCTGTGACTTTCACGAGACCTTGAAATCGCTGATCCTAGAAAATGTTGTTGATTTTTTTCATGCTAATCACTCGTCAAACTCACGACAGTTAATGATGTTGGATCAAAGTGAGATTTCCAGCTGAGACACAACTTGTATATATCAGGAGGACGTGGGGGGGGGGGGACTACATTCGTTAATATGCTTAACATCAGATTCACTTTTTAAGTTCTCTCCTCAGTCCTTCAGTTTGTCCTTGTGGCGTGAAGCCGGCTGCTGGTTCTCCTGCTGCATTCACACATGAGCATTGGAGGAAAGAAATTGTTTCTGCTGTCGTTGACTTTGCATTTCGACAATTTGCTTCGTCATTAATAGAAAAGCAGTTTCTCTGCATGTTTTTCATTACTCTGCACACGTCTGACCTTGTGTCTCCTCCCCCCTCTAATTAATTAGATAATCCTCCTCTGGTCCAGTGAAGCCTAACATCTAATGATGATATCCCAGAGCACAAGAGCACGAGGGGGCGTTATTAAAACGTCTTTGCATTGTCAGACCAACAGTCCGAAACACCGTCAAATTAGATTTACTGTTTCGTGAGACAAAGAGAGGCAGCAGATTCCGTGAGGACCTGGAAACATAAAAAAACGACTTTGATAAAGAGGCTGAGGTTTTCTGGATTAATCAACTGATCAGTGGAGGAAAATAAACAACTTTCAAGATAGTCCAATGAAAGAGAGACGTCTCCACTTCATCTGTATAAAAGAAAAAGTACAAACATCTGAAACACAAGTGCGGCCATCTTCGTCTTCATCACTTAACAAGGTCAATTTCATCCTGTTTTTATATCATCAAATAACTCACTTCACTTTAACAAACATCAGTATGATAAGTGATGAGCTGAAATGACAGAAACCATCTGAACTTTTTAGTTTGGTCCATGTCCCATCTGCTAACATGGAGGAGGGGGGGCTTATGATTTACAATACAGCTCCCCACCAGGGGGCGTGTTTGCAACATGAGAAGTTGCATACGACCAGACTCAGCTGTTTTTAAAGAGTATTCCTCATCGAAACATCCGGTGGTTCGATGCCTGTGTTTCATTAAGTCGCTGTCCCAGCTCAGAATTACCCATAATCCCCGTGTTCTGACTCCTGACACGTCCGAGTCGTCCCCACATTCCTACAAAATCAAAGCTGTGGACACGAAATGTAAACAGTCAGCCGGCCGCTGTGTTTATCTCCTAACCGACCATCCTCTCCCCGCCCCCCCCCCTATTGGCTATTTATCAGTCAAAGTTAAAAACAACTGGTTAATCTATTACTCATGTTTGTTAATCTATGACTCTTTGTTGTGATTAATGCAACATGTGTTCCTTGGAGGTGAAACTACAACAAAACCATTTTCTTCGTTGGATGGGACGGGCAGAACCGTTTTGTCATCCTCTCTGAACACGAAGAAAAACATTAGCGAGGGAGGAGGAAAGAAAATGATAATACAGAAGGAACATCTAAAAAAAAAGAGAAGAAAGGCGACCGGCTGGAAAGTTGAAGAGGAATGAAAAGAATGCGAGAGGGAGGAAAGGTGAGGAGGAAAAGAAACGGCAATAAAACGAGAGCAAATAGGGGAATGAAAGAGGAGGAGGGAGAAAATTAAAGAGAGAAAAAAGACGAGGGGAGAAGCTGAGGGAGAGAGAGAGGGGCGTTCTTGGCAGCGAGCAGTTTCCATTACTGGCAAAATAAACTGATACCATATGACTAATCACCTCATAACTGCAGCAGGAATTTACTACCACACACACACGCACGCACACACACAAAGACACACACACACACAAACAGAATCTCACTGCGAGAGGGACGGACGGCCGAAGACGGAAAAACGGAGAAACGGGGCACGAAAGTGAAAGAGAGGAACGAGCGGAGGGGTCGAGTTCCCTCGCTCCAGACAAACGCACCTCCAGGAAATGCCGACAGATGAGAGGAATCCCAACAACAAGACCGGGAGAGAACTAAGAGCTGCACCAGGATCGGCCTTCCGCTAATAAACAAAACATGTGACAGGAAGAGAGCAGCGATCTGTCAGCAGATACTCGAGAGACGAGGAGCTCTGAACTTTTCCATGACACGGCGGTTATTAGAGGAAAACCGCTGATTGTTTGTTGTTTATTAAACGTGAAACAGATGATGACATATTTAATGTGTCCGGGAAAAACTACGCGGGAAACTGTTGTTGATATTGATTTGAGTTTCCAGAGGCCAGCGACCTTGTTCACCTCATGTGACTTTAACAACTCCACTGTTATCTGACGCCTCAGTTCTCTGGTTTATGGCCTCGTCCGTGATCCTCCATGGTTTATTAGGATCCAGCTACAGATGTGGTGGAGGGGGGTGTCCAGGCACAAATCCTCCGCCTCAGATCTCAGCCAGCGATACGTCGCCGAATGAAACGTGGGTCGAATTAATTCAACGCACATAAAACACACTGTCGCACATTATTATAAATGTCAACGTGGATATCAGCGTTCAAACAGAGATTAATGCACGGCGACAATTACCGGCACCGATCTGCACAAGACAAGAAATGAGAGGCAAGCTATTATGGAAACACACACACACACACAGAGACACACACACACAGCTGGATCAGAGATGAATGTCCTGACCTTCCCACAGAGTTTCCTGTCTGTTTCTATACCGCTGGTAATTACTGCTGAGATGCCGCAATGATCTAACACACAAAAACACAAACACACACCGTAACACAGTCTATAACACACACACACACACAAACACACACTATGAACTGATGCACACACCATCAGATGGAACATGTATTTGCCAGAAAGTTGGATATTTATATGGAGACAGATCCATTTGGTTTCATTTAGCAGAAACAATGTGACTCTAAATGAGTTCAGCACTTTTCTTCCACTGCTGAGTGAGTGTGTGACAAAGAGAAATAAACAGAGACAAATAGAAACAGACACACACCAGCTCTGCTCTGGTCTCTAGTCCTGAGGTTCTCGCTCAGATTTGTAAAGTTCAGTTTCCAACAAATTAAAACTTTAATCATCTCGCTCGACAACTGGAACGTATTGAACCCATAATTTGAGTTCCACCTCATAAATAATAGGTTCCTCATGATTCCTGTTACGTAAAGTTGTTCCTGTTTGGTTCCGACCTTCAGACTTTTCAGTTAAGTGTGAACCTAAAAAAAGTTCCAGAGAGTTCAGACTTTGGACCAATTGTAGAACTGCAGGAATTAATCATTTCATGTTCAGATTTCGTAACGCTTGCACTCAAAAACCCTGCGCTTGCACTCAAACCACGCCTGCTTGTTGCCCCAAAACTCCAGAAGTGCAGAGGAGAAATCAGATTGCAGATGTTTCATGCAAGCACAGAAGCAGCTTGAGCGTGGGAACAGCTGGAAGCAGGAAATCCATCCAAGCAACCAAATATCCGAGTGCAAGCACACGGCCTGAGCTCAAGCAGAGTGAATCCAAGCACAAGCAGAAGCTATAACAGTCTGAATGAGCAGTCAAATGCTCTACTGAAATAATGACCTATAAACTATTAGTTTAATAGGTAGGTATCTCATAGTCACATGATACCCAACATTACTTCACTCAAGTGTTTCACATTAAAAGCTTTCAAAGGAGCTGTTGGTGTTACGCCCCCCTTCAACCACTTAAAGGCTTTTAATTTGAAGCATCTGCAGGAAACGCTGAAACAACAAGAAATCCCCAGTAAACAGGAGGAGACGAAAAATAAAACGTGACACAATAGAAAGCTAAAAAAAACTATAGAGTAAAGATCTGTGTCTGGTTTCAGTCGTTGAGGCCAGGGGCTGAAATTTCTGCATTTAAACTGTTTTGGATGCAGATTCTTTTCAAAGTAAAAGTCTGGACTTTGTGAATTGGCTTTGTGGATGTTTCCAGAAACAACAAGGAGACGTGAGGAGGGAGAGGAAAGAGAGAAAGTAAGAGGGAGCCAAATCATGCAGGGTCAAACAGGCAGCAGGCCAACATACAGGAAGTGGAGCGCACACACACACACAGCAACCCACACTCAAACCAACACAATCTAAATATAAAGACGTGACAGACTCACAAAGCTTTGATGGTGATCATGTGATGCTGATGAATTCACCATGACTCAGTCTCCAAGAACTCAGGGTCGAGGTCGACTCGCCTTCGAAAAACAAAACTTTAAAAACACACACACGGCTCCAGAAGAAGAAGAAGGAACAAAACGTTCAGGACTAGAAAGTCTAATTTCTGACATTTTAATAAAAACATATTCAAACTGCTTTAATGGATGTAATAGAGATTTCTTTATGACTCAGGGGCAGAAGTTCCAATAAATTATGTCCCGATAAAGTTGTGATGTTAACATGTCGGGGGTTAACGATCCTTTCAGTTTGAGTTGAAGATGTTCTGTAAGTCTGGTTGGCATAGCAACCCAATAGGGTCAATGTCCTTTTGTGTCCTGTCATTTTCACAGCTGCTCTCTGACACAAACATAATGACTTAAAGCTGAGGTCATGAAATAAAAGATGAGAAACTACAAACAGAAAACTAAAAGTCAAACGTCGAGTGTTTGCACCTGAACAAAGAAGTTTTAAAGAAAGTGGACGACAACAGCGAGATCTTTCAGAAGGCAAACTCAACGAGAAGCAGACTTGAACAGATGCTCACCCAGCAGGTTAATGGTGTAGGACCACACACACACACACACACACACACACACACACACACACACACACACACACACACACACACACACACACACACACACACACACACACACACACACACACACACACACACACACACACACACACACACACACACACACACACACACACACACACACACACACACACACACACACACACACACACCTTGCACTGTGTCAACAGCTACTGCAACTCTGTTAAACTGGTTTATTCATGGGTAACGCCGTGTCACATTCAGTGAAGGGTACTGACTGTCACTGATTAGAGCTTGTGTGTGTGCGTGTGGGTGTGCGTGTGTCCACCCCCTCCCCTGATGCAGCCAAATGTGAAGCACTTGACAAACATTACTGAGACGTTCCACAGAGAAGCAGCCGTTCAGCTTCATCCCTGATTTACCTCAGATCCAACGTTGATTTAAAGTTTCATCCAAAGCGAATCAGACTGTTATTTAGAGGGGAAGGTAAAAAAAATAAAAATAATCACACCGTCACATTGAATGAAAAATGTTGACAGTTACAAAACGTGATAAAGTGGTTCGGTTTTCTCGTTTCAATACGTTTCTTCACCCCAACTTCATCACAGATACTTTGGTATCACGTACAAATCGTCAAAATAAAAAAAGGTATTATTCATTTAAGATGATTAAAAGCTATTCTTGACCGTATTTTTAGCTATTACAGTTCCAAAAGCAAAAAATAAAAGAGTAAAATTAGAATAATCATTAGCCCCCTGATTGTCTTGCCATAGCCCTTATTCGGTGTCCACTTGACTATGAGACATTAGAAACAGAATTCAGTTTACAGCAGCAAAGGAAAGATTACAACATGTGCACGTACGTGATATAAGAACTAGCTCAACTAAATATCTGTGGGACAATGGGAGTTGCATTTAAAGATGGAGCCTTCGGTTTTTACATTGAAACAATACTAAGACGTTCTGAACCTCCTCCGACACCAACAACGTTTGTTCTGTCCCCTGCAGCTCTTCCCTTTCAACCTAACATAAACACAACGTTAACCCCGGCATTCACCCCGACGACAAAGAAAAATAATATCAAGTAACGCTGCTGATTGCCACTTTGAGATGTGCAATCAGCAGCGTGTGCGTTCTTGATTACCATCGCTGCATGAACCGTGGCTTATAGATTGCAACAAACAGTGCATACGCTTAATCGTAAGAGCACCTTTCCACATGAATTCACGTGGAAACTATTCCTAAGCAGGAACAAAAGCAACATTTAGGTAAGAAAATGTTAAATAGTGAAGAAAAGAAATGAAAGATCCAGAAAGACATGTGGGAAAGTCGGCAAATTAAGTAATAAAATCTAGACTGAGAGAAAATAGCGGAAGAAAAAACATTGGAGGAGAGGATTGAGGTTTTGGAGTTTCCTGTGGTGGAGACCAGAGGTCAAACTGCAGCCATGAACACACACACACACAAGTATATATATACTTTATTTTTCAGTCTCATGAAGTTAAGAGACAGCATCTGTGTATGTGTGGCTGTTCAACCAATCACCACCCGTCTTTCTACAAGTTCTGCAAAAGACATAACACCTCTGATCAGTCTGACACTGACACACACACACACACACACACACACACACACACACACACACACACACACACACACACACACACACACACACACACACACACACACACACACACACACACACACACACACACACACACACACACACACACACACACACACACACACACACACACACACACACGCGCACGCACACACACACACGCGTCAAAGTAACCGTGTGATCACACGCCACCAAAACACGCATGTGATGACGCAGGCAGATCTGAAATTGCCACTCAAACTGCTTGATGTACTTTCTAAGCCGTCCCTGAAATAAACAAATTGAATATATTAAAGCTTGTGCGGTGGAAAGAGTTTCTCAAAAAACACTGACGCACAGCTGACACAACACAGACTAACGCAAAGAAGCATCGGTACTAGTCCTGGAGACGATTCAACGAAACTAAACCAGTTGATTTTAGGGCTTTTTAACTACAATCTGACGTCTTAACCAAATTCTCACTGGTTGGACAATCGCAGGCTTTACAAACATAAGAGAAAAGAAAAGCATTAAAAAGCCTTTCAGGATTAATCTGACAGATTTGATTCCAGAAGAGACTTCAGAGAATTAGCTCCACGCTCTGTCTTTTGACTTTGTCTTTCCTACATGAACTCAGACGTTTTCACAACACAGAAAATCTCGTCTTTTTGTTTACATCACATCACCAATGACTCTTATCATCAGAAGCTCTCTGGACATGTTGGGTCTGTGTCTGCTACGTGTGTGGCTGCTTGTTTTGAACGTCATCATCATGGCCACAGTTTTTATCAGTGAATCACGCTTCCTGCTGAGAGCAAAGCATGAAACGACAACATGGACTTTGGTGGTGGAGCTGCTGCTAGTCAGATGTCACATCCAGCTTCTTCACAGCCCGTAAACCAGAGAGCGCTTCCTGCTCTCGAGCTGCAGCACAGCCGACGCCACACTCCTGGTGTGAAAGGGCTTTTAATTACAGCCCACACACAGTGAGAGGGAGAGGGAGAGAGAGAGAGGGGGGGGGGAAGAGACGGAGAGAGAGACGGAGAGAGAGAGGGGGAGAGAGAGGGAGAGAGGTAGTTTTCCACCATGAGGAACGTTCTTCCTCAAACATCTCGTAAAATGCAAAAAAAGTCACAATAAAGCTTTAAATCTTTTGTTCCCTTTCTTTTTATTGTATTGATTTTAATAAAAGATCAACATCGTGATGATGTCATCCGTCGCACAGTGAACTCTGGGCCAGCGGCTCTTTGTTGAATAAACGTATAAATTAAACTAAACTTCTGTGAAATGAAGCCACCGTCCACCAGCAGCACCACAGACCAAAATAACACAGCGGGGATTCCCAACGCCAAAGATCACATTCGTGCTCCGCTCCTGCCTCCACTCAGAAATCCCCATGTGGAGAAACCAAAACTGAATGTGGTGCGGACGCTGCCGGGATCAGTGTCAAACAAGATGGGATGTATTGAACACACATACACACAGACACACACAGAGATTTTAGACGACTGTAAAAGATAGAACTCTTTGGGAAACAACTTTCAAACTTTTTTTAAACGTTAATTTAGCAGCTGTTATAATAATCTCTTTGGAAACCATTAGTTTGGCTTAGCTACACTAATGTTTTCATGTTATTATATATATAAATAAAGGTTATTTCAGATTTAATTATATAATATTAAGTCTAAATCTTAGTAACTTTATAAAGTTGTCCCACTGTGCGTTCACATGACTTGATCCCAAAACTCTCCATATTTATTCACCTCACAGAACTTGACCTGTTTCAGATTAATCCTACATTTCCCATAAGATGACTCAGAAACATAGGTCACAGTAAATGCTCCTAAAAGCTTCTTACAACAGATGTCATCACACAAAGTTCTTCATACATGGAGTTAAACTCCTAAACCAAACCTCGTGTGTACAGTCAGAGAAAAGTTCGACACAAGACTAAACAATTTGTAGAAATGCACATTTCCCCGTCTGTTCATGTTAAAAACATGTCAAACATGCCATGTGGAATGTAAAGTAGACTGCTCACATGCAGGCTCGCAGGTTAAATCAGAAAGTATGTGACGGGCCGTGCAGATTGTGAACCGTGAAGCCAGTGAGTCAGAGACTAACAGCAAAAACAAACGGCGGCCGAGAACAATGTGGCCGAGGCCTGAACCCACAGCAGCGAGGATAAAGAGCCGGGGAAGTGATGGTGAAGCAGATTGATCCGACTGATGTGAACGTGACCGAGGGGATGAAGTGACACAGCAAGAAGGAAACCACAGGACGGACAAACCATTAGATCCAGTGGAAAAACCATCAAAAAACTAGCTGTGGGACATATATTTATCTACATGTTTGATTATATCCCCAGAGGAGAAGTCATTTTCTTAATAATCTTAAATAAAAACCTGTGGACAGACTCAAACCTGGTTTCGAAAGAGAAAGTGCGACAGGTATCTTTCCCTGTATCTGCTGCACCAGTCTGAACAAACACAAAGATACAACACACACACACACACACCTGCGACTGTGTCCACTGCAAACACAACCTTCGCTCCCTGAAGTCCAAACACAGATTAGACTCATGCTCCGTTGCTAATGGACAAACACAAACGCACAACCCAACGCACACACATGCTATCACATGTAAATCAACCTGCTTCCGGACACAAACACAGGTCATGAGGTCGTTTCTCTTCTCGTTTCCAGCCGTAAAAAGGCAACAATACCCACATGACACTATAATCCACAACAGGAGGTTTTATCTCTCATTCCCACTAACGGATTTAATTATTATTAGCCTGAGCAGGTTTTCAGAGCCTCAGATTAACGTTCCCAAACCCAAAGATATGATATTTACAATTGTTTGAAGTAATAAACAAAGCAGTAAATCTATACTTGGGGATGTATTACAGGGAAATATTCATCAAACACGTGTTTTTTCATGTACAATCCAACCAGCAGCAGCTTAAAGACGCACGTGTTCCTCAGTCGTTGATTACTTATTACATCTTATTGTTTCTGGATATTTCTTTTGTCTGCTCTTCTTTTGGAGTTAAAACAAAACCGACCGACACAATTCCAGAGTTCCAACGCTCAAGTGATGCAACATCAGCATAAGCAGCAGTAACTCAGCTCATGATGATTTCAGACAAAGCATTCCTTTGGTTTTTTGGCTTTTGGCTGATGGCAGAGGGGAGATTTGGCTGATTCATTAGATGCAGGGACTTTGTTGTGGCTTAGCGATCTTACACCACCACTGTTTTAAATTAGAGCCACAGCTTAAGTGTCATTTAAGCAGGTTTCATGGCTGAAGAGGGCCAGTAAATCACGAGTGTTTGAAGCTTACAGCACTGGAAACCATTTCACAATCGCTGCAAGTGGGAAGCACTGGTTTCAGATCGTTTCAGGACGTGAGTAAGAATCCACTTGTGGAGAAGTTGCTCAACATAGACAAGCTGAGCTCAGCAGAGAAACGGGCAAAGGGCAAAGGGCGCGTCATCAGAGCAGCCAGCAACAATATCTGGATTTTTTCCAAAACAAAACTGCGGAACATTTGCTAGTTAAAGCTTCTTCTTCACTGACTTATTTTTTTAGAGATTAACCGTTTATTTGAGTGAATAATCAGCACAATGATCAATAATGAAAGTAAGCACTTTGTAGATATTTGGCTGGTCCATGCAAACCCTCTGGTGAAGTCCTGTAAGATCACAAACCTCTATGAAGGAGAAACACTCCACTGAACACTGGTGAGAACAGGACTGACGTGCATGCGTCTCTCAGTATAATGAACCTCCAGCTCTCCTGTAATAAGTCCACACAATAGACTTACACAACCAGAATAGCAAGTAATTAGAGGCATTGTATGAAATTAAATGGGAATAAAAAAAAGATGGCTGGAATCATTAGACAGGGGGCCACTGGAGCTCTCCTCCCCCGATCCTTTTTGTCTTTGCGTCTCTTTTCATGTTTTCTATTCTTCGCCGAGCCAGCGGCGGCCTTTTATTCATTTAATGATTACGCTGTCTTTCTGGAGAGCGACGTCTCACATCTCCGAAACAGACTGACTGACGTGACCCTGAATTACCAGAGAGGGAGAAAGACACAGCCAGAAACACCCGGGTTACTAAGTGGTCGTCCACGCCCCCAGTTCTTTACTCAGCAGAGAAATACCCATCATCACAAACCCGTGTGGAGACGCACAGAGATGGAGTGTGTGTGTATGTTAAGTTAAAGGGCGTCTGGGGGATCATAAATGACGGCGGATGGTTCGGCTGCGTGCAGATATTTCACTCTTGGGAGTTTTGCAGAGGAAACCGACTTACGAATTGTACCATCAGCGAGACGATGTGATCGGACTTGATGTGGTGATTCTTACGGCTTCTCTCGCTGAGACTCAATCAGGAAACAACAGGAGCAATTTAACAAAATGTCCTCAAACCACGGAAATCCTATCTTTGGCGAAATGCTCATTTACATTTCTGCATCTCTCAACTTCAGCTCAGAAAACGTTCAAAAACAAAAGTGACGGCTGCTGATCACATGATAACAAGTCTCCTGTTATTCCCATGATCCTCTTTCTGTGTGCAGAGACGGTTTCATTATGTTCACAATCACAACAATCTCTCTGTAGGATTCTTGGGGATTTGTTTGCTTTTGTCTATTTTAAACTCAAACTAGAAATACAGCACTGTGGTTGTATGCTTCAGATTTCAACATCTGACTTTACAAAACCACCCTGTATGAAAAGTAATGAAGGAAAATCAAGTCGAAGTGAACCCAGGTCCACGGTCATCAATCACTAGTTTCTTCACAAAGCTCAGGATTGATTCATCACCATGTGTCACAGTGATTGAGCGACAGGGTGATGATTTGTTGCGGCTCCACTTTGGGTTCACGTCTGCTCGCAGCTCAAGGGCAGAAGCAGAACGCACCGAGGATTGTTCTTCTCTTGGATTGCGTTTTTTTATTTCACTCTCTCTTCTTTGAACGTTTGATTAAAAGTCTGAATAAAAATGCCACAATGATGAAATCGCGCACAACCGGGAAAAAAACTGACTTCCTTAATTGGACGTGAACGCAGAGCAGAGTTTTCCAGCCGGCTCTTGAGCAGGATTTATTCTCTGTCTGAGCTGCATGTCGGGTGGTCCGGGAGCCTGCGAGTGCAAAACCCTGTGAACGTCTTCCTGGAGAGGCGGATCTAAAAATATACAACGTTATTCCCCCTTCCATCCATCAGGGAGGCTTTCTAACGCTGGAGATATGACAGGATACTGTTTACTCTGGACTGAACTTTGGGAAAACAAGCTGCTGAAGCTCGTCAAGACCAAATTCACAAGTTGTTTAGCAATGCAACATGGGAAGGCTGAGAAACTTAAACATAACACCAAAGGAACCGACAGCGTTTTAGAAGTTCTCCGTTTTCCGAATTCATAGATTCAAATACTGAAAGAGTAGCTTAGTTTAAAACTCCACAAAGATCAACATTTACAAAGCAAATCCACGAAGATCAAGTCGAGACGAGAGCAGGTCAGAAATCAGACGCTTCTCAAACCTCAACTCTTCACTCCGAGGTTCAGACAACGAGACGACACATTCCCAGCTGGTCACACAACACGTCTGCAGAGGTTAATACATTAAACTGACCTGTTTAGCTTCTGTCTCAGGGTTTAAAATGCACTTAATGCAGCTTAATGCAGAAAGGTTCAAACATTTAATATGCTCTTCTGTAGCTGATCCAATTCAGGCAAACTGTCCTGCTGTTTTCCACACCTGCCTCCTCGTCACGCAGCCGGCTCAGCACACAGAGAATCACAGAAAGACATTAAAGACTTTTAAAAAGCTTTTTAAAAAGCTGCTGGAATTGGTTCTGAACTTTTGAGAGGACATGAGAGGAGACAGACGGCAGCAGATGGACTATTTAAGGACGTTAAGGACTCACAAGGCCTCCTTTCAATTCAAATCTATTTCATTTTTTGCCTTTTCCATCTGTTTTGGAAGTGCAGTGCTCCACTGTAACGACTGTATCTCATTCATGAAAGCTCCTCTGCTGTTGTTAACACCTACACACACCTGCTGCATTTTAAAATAAAATGACAGGAGTGGATGAGGAGCAGAGACGTGTTTATCACCTTGTGACTCACCGTCTTCGTTATAATGTCCAGGACGTGAGAGACAAACGATGCAACGAGCGTATTTTTATCCAAGGTGTCGCAAAAAAACAGACAGCTTGTTTTTTCAAGTTAAATAAAGTTAAACTTGAAGAAGTTTTTAGCTGTTTTAATAGGAAAGTGTTCCCTATCATATCTTTACTACATCTTCATGGCCTGAAAGGCTTGAACTGCGACACAAATATTTAAATAATTCAAAGTGGAAAATAACTGCCAGCGAGAGTAGAAACACACACACACACAGTTGTATGAAAATCACAAACGGAATATACACCGATGAACGAGCAAAGTAATTAAAAACACACTTTCACAAATCTGCAGCTGTAAAGTGTGTGGCTCTCCCGGCCTCTGGCCTCTGTGACCTCCGACCTCTGAGGACGAGCGGCTCCTTCCGGTGTTAAATCACCTCGACATGGACGAAGCAGAACGGTTTCCCTCTCAGTCTCCGTCTCCTCTCGCTGCCAAGTTATGAAGCATAATTTAATTTCAGGCTTTGAGGTTAAAACATGTGTTTTTCAACCGAGTGATGAGACGTAATTCAATGTTTTGACACGGCAGCTCCAGCAGATCAGGGATGAAAACAACCACGAGGTTCCAATAGAGACGGGACAAGGCTAATTCCCTGAACTGCTGTTTGGAACAAACTATTAAATGTGATAAAAAGAGGAGAATCAACACATTCTGTAAAGTTTGGCTGCAACTTTTTACACTTTAAAAGTGTAAAATTGAGACAAGACAGAAGTCCTCTCCATGAATATACATCATTTCACACTGTAACGTCACATTCTGTCGATATCCTTGAAACGCGCAAAGTAAAAAAATATATTTGTCACAATATGTCAGATTAACAACATTCACTAGTTTCTCTGATTTCAAGTACAAACATGTCATCAACTTACACAACATGATGCATTGACTAAGTGGCTGAACAGACCTGAAGTTACACAACAGGTTTTATCAGAACTTCACATATTGAACTTTGTCCTGTAATAAACCGGAAGAGCCTCTTACTCATTTTGAGTTGTATAATTACCTCAACAACTGATTCCCCTGTTTACTTCTATATATGAGGGATTAGAAGTGTGACTCTTCTTCACCTCTCGGCCACGAGGCTGTGACAGTAGCTGAGTTACTCAACCGCTCATCTGCATTCCTCTCAAACAGGTTTCTGATGGTCTTCAATAATCTACAGTTTAACCCACAGACGACAACATGTCTCTCTGTCTGTGGCTGGTGAGAAAGGTCAGTGGTTCTGTGAAGGGCGGAATCATTCTGCCACGGTCGTACTAGATACAGGAAGTTAAACAAAAGCTTATTGGACTCGTCTAAACTGACATGACACGGTTGAAGGACAATAAATATAAGTATTATCTTTAGAAAACACCCAGCTCACTGTAACTTAACAGGTTTAAACAGATGATGACACTAATTATGGGTTGCAGACCCTTGTTATTATTGTGTCGCCTGTTTCCTCTCTCGAAAGTCACCTGTTCTTGCTTTAAGGAAGGAGAGAAAGGAAACCTGAGGCGGGAACTCAACACCCGCAGCTCCACCTGCATCGTCTGGGTTTCACCACAACATACCTCATCCCATTGGTGATGGGACTGAATCTCCAGATCAGAGTAAAGTCCAGTGAAATAACACAAAGAGAAGAAAGTGACGAGATGCTGCTGAGTTTAAAAACAAGTCGAGCTGAACCATGTTGAAACCTGCTGA
Source organism: Limanda limanda (assembly GCF_963576545.1). Taxonomy (NCBI): domain Eukaryota; kingdom Metazoa; phylum Chordata; class Actinopteri; order Pleuronectiformes; family Pleuronectidae; genus Limanda; species Limanda limanda. The sequence goes on along the minus strand of NC_083636.1, from coordinate 21,172,847 downwards.
CCCTCAAATATCCTGTATGTCATATAAGGATAATATCCTTTCATTTTCCTTCTTAGTAGATTATCAAACCGAAACTGAAACTCGATGCCCAATAACCGACCAGCCAGGGGATGTTGACACCTTCCTAAGTCTCCGTGCTCCGTTTCCATATCGGACAATAACGTGAGACACTGTTCACTTTGTCCTGAAGGCTGTTTGACCGCAGAGCTCAACCGCTCACTGACTCATTTTGAAACGTCAAAGATGACAAGATAGCGTTTGTGTTGTGTCGTGTGTGGCTGTGATGGTTTTACAGCCTCCGAGTGTGGAGGCTATTCTAATCCATTAACTGACACCGGGGACAATTACCCCCCCCCCCCCCCCCCCATCATCATCATCATCATGTACAGCAATGTGTTGAAGCGGATGTCACAGAGATTCATGGTTCCACATGTAGGAAGAAGGGAAGGGGTTGATTTCACATGAGAAGTTGAGACAGCATGAAACAATAGAAGAAGAAGAAGAAGAAGAAGAAGAAGAAGGCGTGTGTGGTAGTCAACGACCACGACGTCCATTTTGAAGGGATCAATACCGTTAACGTATTAAAGTGGCCCAACGCCCGGCTACAGACCAATCAGAGTCAAGTACAGGTAGACCCCGCCCACGCAAGACAAAATACTTCAGTCCCTAAATTACAATGTCAAACAAACTACCAGATCAGATTAAACTGTGGAACAAACACGTGAAGCCTGGTTCCGACCCTGAGGAGAGAAATGTACCTTGAAGACATTTGGTCCAAAGACTTGGTGAAAAGGGTTTTATCACCTGGAAACATCTGGTCACAACAAACCAGATGATACACAAGAGACATCTATCTTTTTAGGATCCGTGCGTGGGTCTGATACCTACGTGCACTGTGCAGGTCGTGCGTGTCAGGGTGTGAAGTGAACACTGCCCCCCCCCCCCACTCACTGAGGCTCCAGATGTTCCTCTGCCTGTTGATTAGTCCACGCGCACGCGCCTGACCCGGGTTAAACTAAATGAAGATCCCCCCCTCGTCCAGGAGAGAATTCCAGAGAACAGCACGAGTTGGTCTGATCCGGATCGACTCGTCACGGACCAGGATTCACTCCGGTTTACATTCAAAACAATGTAAACCCCCCCCCCCGACTCGACCCAACCTCGCTTCACTTATTCAAATCCAGTTTGTCTCGTTACATCGCGACCCTAGCGAAGCGGCTCCGGAGCCGAATCCCGGACCGCAGCGTGCTACACGGAGAACAGCGCAGACTGCGTCATATTACGCGTTTGCTTTTGCCTAATACTCGATACATTGTATCGGTTTGACGTTTTATGAACCATGTAACTTTCCCTGCTGCAGCGCGTCGCCTCGTCAATGTGTCACATCCTGCTCCGAAGGTAAAGAACTTTTGCGTGAAGAACTGAAGAAGTAAGAAAACAAGTAAAACACGCAGACATGTCGCAGCTCACCTCTGGATCCACCGCTGCTGCTGCTTCTTTTTTTCTCGGTTTTTCCCCAAAGAACTGAAGAAGTCTGAGAAATTAAAAAGTCCTCGATCCTTAAAAAAACAGGAAAAGTTCCCACGTTTACATCCTGCACGAGAAGAAGAAGAAGAAGTGCGCAAGAAGCAGCGCGTGAAGTTCCTGAGCGACAGATTCCCACGAAGCAGCTCCGTGGGCTCAGGTGCAAGTCATGACAACACGCACTATCACGCACGCATGTAGCTCCTAATGGCAGGAGCGTGCATGGGGAGCGTGCACATCCAGCAGCAGCTCCACGCTGAAATGAGGCGTGTGCGTGAGGGTGATGATTTTCCTCCTCCTCCCTTCAACACGTCCATCAAGTTACAGAGAGTCACATGCACGAGCACCGGATGTGACACATCTGCAGTTTTTATTCAAAAGAAAAGCACTGACTTCATAAATAAAGTCAAACTTTTTTGATATTTATATAAGAGACAATACGAAATCAAAGAATCTAAGATACAAACAGGGAACACATTGTAAACAAAATTTAATTCAGACTACATTTACATATTAATTTGTTCTATTCTTACTTTATTCTCACGTTTTATTCCATGACAGTCTGTTTTTCTTATCATTGTTGTTGTTCTGTCTTTTCTGTGTAAATACTTTATGTGTAAGTACATGAATGATGAAGTTATAGATTCAATCTGACACAGTTTATTATGATATTTAACTTTCAGAGCTGAAAGCAAAGTCAGCAGGAAGAAGAACACAGATGAATGCTCACATCTGAAATCATCTTTTACTGACTATTTTTTATTCTTCACTTTCTTTTGTTGCCTTTATATATTCATGTTTTGCTCTTTGAATTGTTTAACAAAGATGAAGTAATAGAACATTTAATTTGCACGGCAGCATGAACACACATGGAAATCAAATGTGCTGATGTTTTTATATTTTAAATTATTAAATCATTATTAATGATGTGGTCAAAAACTCCCTTTGAGATCCTGCTGAAAGACTTTTATTTTGAAACGTTTATCAGGAAAGCACCCCCTCCATTCTTCAGACTTGACACTGCAAGATTAAACTCAGCTCCATTCTGAGCAAATAAGAGAAAACTAAAACATGTATTTTTAATAACAAAGTGATGAGGATAACAAATATTTCCTTTAATAATTTATAATAATAATAATAAAACTCCACACACAGGAAGCAGAATCCCTCTGGAGAGGTTGATTCGTCTGACAGATGTTTCATGTGCTGAACTTTATAATCCACAGACTTCAGATTGAGCTTCACTTTAAACAGATTACGCTCAGTTTAATTTACATTAACAGTAATCTGTTTAGACTCCCGGCTGCGTCGATTGGATTTATTTTTTCATTTGTATCCATACATCTCCTCCCCGGTTTCACTCTTTAATTCAGATGGAAGTGATTCTCCTGCGAGGTCTGGGAGAGTGGTGGCGCTGTCAAGCCCAGTTAAGCGTGCAGTTGCCCCCGCTGCTAATTCAAGGGCCGGCCGGGGCACAATGGAGCCTTTGTTGCAGGAGAATTTGTCTCAGAAGTAATCCTTGACACTGGGCCACTCAGGGGCCGGACCTTTTGTTTCATAAGTCTGCTGAACGTTACAGTCGGCATCCAGAGTGCTGGAGCAACTTGAGGCCGTGCACGTCGCCTGGTGATTCATGGAGGGTGTGTGAGAGTGTGTGTTTTGCAGGAGTTGGGTTTGGAAAGGTCAAGGGTCACGATCTGGGAATGATGAGGGAGCTTTAATACAAACACACACACGCTCACACACACTTTTGCTCTTTAAGAATACGTCAAATCCCTCGAAAAGTGCAAATATTCAGATTTGGATTTGAGTGAACTCTCACATTAAGCTGGTAAACTAAAGATGATGAGTTTTGAGTCTTCAGCCAACGTACAGGACCCATGGACGTATGTGGGCAGTGATGGTTCCATCATTTGAGAGGGACGGAGAATAAATGAGCCTGATTGCACTTAGAACGTTTGTCACATGACCCTTCACACACAGCGGTCATGCACATGCTGGTGTAACCAGGACGTAGATCAGCTGTGTCCCAGTTCAGGGGCTGCGTCCTTCAGAGGACGAGAATCAGAGGCTCTGAGGATTTCCTAGGTTGTTCCGCCAATTACTGTTGCATCATTAGCTACACAGACACACAGACACACACATACACAGACACACACACACAGTGAGTGGTAGCATGTGTCAGTCATGTTGTGCTGATCCACTCATCAAGTGTGTAAATCACTGACAGACGAGTTGACTAGTCCTGCTGATTGACTCTTCATCTGACTGGATGTGTGTGTGTGTGCGTGTGTGTGTGTGTGTGTGTGTGTGTGTGTGAGAGAGTATGTGTGTGTGTGTGTTTGCACTGTCTCCTTAAACAAGGCACATGCAAATACCACCACACACTCCTGCGTACACACTCTTTCATTTGTGTCAGAGACAACCCAAGGCCCGACAATACATTGTTTAGACCTCGGTACACACACGCACACACTCACACACGCACACATGCACGCACGCACACACGCACGCATGCACGCACGCACATACACACACACACACGAGGTTGAGGTTCACAGGTTTTGTAAAATCTTCACTTTCCATCGTATCTGTGTGACAGCTGTGGTTTGATGAGGTTGGTGGTAATGGTTTAATAAATGAGATGTGGTAAAGACAATATTATTAAAGATAATAGTCGACAAATTAAATCCTGTCTTTAACGTCCCCTCTCATCTGCTCTCTGTTTTCTCGTCCTCTTGTTTTTTCAGATGTCTGTTTGTCTCTCGCTCTTTAAGCTCGTCAAGCTCCTCGCTGCCCTCACTCAAAGCCTGTCTTTGACCTCTGACCTTTGACTCCATGCGTCTGCTCACCTTTCCACATGCCAGCGTGTCGGGTCGGTCAGCCGGGGATAATACGCTCTCGCTAACTGCTCGTCTCGCTGTTTCTCACAGATGATCAACAGAGAAAATTCTCCTTAGGGTCCCAACTGATTTCTCTATATGTTTCTACGTCAGTTCTTTATATAATTTTTTTTTCTATTATCTCGGGAACTTCCTTGTCAAATAAAGGACAAATTAACTAAAACGTCCAGGTCTCAGTCCGACTCTGTTTTCATCTGTTTATTCACCCAAACTGGAGAATGTGGAATTTTTTCAGAGATGAAACTTCAAACACCTCATTATTACAATGCCCACAGGTATGTGTGTGTGTGTGTGTGTGTGTTTATGTGTGTGTGTGTGTGTGTGTGTGTGTGTGTGTGTGTGTGTGTGTGTGTGTGTGTGTGTGTGTGTGTGGGTGCGTGTTCAGTTTTGCTCTTCACTGTCCTTCAACAGCTCAACAACCTAATTTACATACTCATAAATCATTCACGTCTGACATCTCAGTCACACACACACACACACAGGCACACACACACAAACACACACACGCACACACACACACACACACACACACACACACACACACACACACACACACACACACACAATATCCTGCCCTGTCGGAGCTGCCAATCTCAAACTCAGTTTATTCTCCATTTTAAACGTGCGGCGAACACGAGCCAATAAAAAACCCTCATCATTGAAAGGAACTGTTTTGGTGACAGTCAGACGGCAGCTGCATTTAAATTAAGTAATTTCCAGAAAACAATGAAGATGCTGAGGTGCCATCGGCTCCACGGCCTCATTTCACATTTAAACACAGATTTCTAGTGTCGCTGTGGTTGTGTGACGTCAGTTTGACTTTAAAACTCCAATATATATATATTTATGTGAAATATTTATATTTCTTTGTGTATTTACGCGCTTTTAGAGCTTGTTCCGAATCAAACTGGACCACTAATGACCTCAAATAGACTTGGAAGCGATCCACGATCACCACCCTGACTCCAAATGACGTCAAAAAAAACAAGATGGCAGCGTTCGTATCCCGGACAATTTAACTTAATTTATGTACAACGTGCGGCGGCTGAGAGGCGTCGTCCATCTTTGTTTACAGTCCATCGCCTCGAAGGTGACTGTGAAGTTCTGCCAACGACCGACACTCATTCATTCACGTTTGGAAAAGTCTCTGTTTTCTGCAGGCGGACAAATATAATGTCATGAAAAGCTTCAGACTAAATCAGGTGGCGAAGAAGAAAAATGCATTTTCAACTCCACCCTTAGCGAGAGGCAGGCCGGTGAATTCCTCTCAGGTCCGTTAACGTCCTGTAACGCTGTCGGAGAGTCTGGTTTCACTGCAGATGAGAAGAGAACCTCCCGCCTTATATTTAAGGTTAGATATTGGCCCCTTAAATCATCCCACCAATATAGAGTCCATCGATCTGAGCCGGCCGAGTTGTCACACAGAGACAGGATGAAAATATCCAGGTTCAGTGGATGTAAAGTGTAACACAGAGCGTTCAGGGTGTTATTCATAATCCTCCATTCACTCCCTGCTGGTGTAATGAAGCTGTGTTACTGCAGTGCCGCCTCACACTTCATTTCTCTCTGTGTCAAATCTGCTCATAGTCTCTGTAATGAAGAGATGGGAGAAGTGTTTCATAAAAAAAGATAAAAAAGGAAAACCTTCAACTGCCTTTAAGTACAGAAATGAGACTTATTTTTATTTATTACTGATATAAGAGGGTTTAATTTGATTACTTCTCTGATGCACATGTTTACATTCGGTTCCTGTTTGGATACAAGCAGATTGAAGAGTGAGTATTGATCCGTTCATATACAACCGGGTTCATCTTCTCCGCAATTATGGACGAAGCAAATTGAACGATTCCTCGTGTCCATTAAGGACCAAATAGAAAACCTCACTTACATCGATACAGGACTTGTTAACAGCACGACCCACGAGCCACGAAAGATGAATCGCTTCGCACTTTAAATGGCCGCCAACGCTCAATTTACTCTATGAGCGCAGCCAACTGTTGAGAAAGAGAACTGCTGCTGATGACACTTTTTATCCATAATGTAGTCTGAGTGGTAGATGTAGTAGTAACAGCACAACAGAGGTGCATTGAATCATAAGGACTTTAAATATCTGCAGCAAACGACAAGACGATGCAACAAACAATGAAAGACCTACGAAGATGTCAAGAGAGTTTGTGGTGATAAGATGCACGTGAGAGAGAAAACCTCTTCAGAGAGTCCGCACCCAATTCTCTGGAATTCCTCCGGAGGTCATGTCTGAAACGCCCCCCCCCACACACACACACACTTCTCGAACTGCTGAATTCCTCCTTAAGACTCATGTCTCTGCTGCTTGAGGACTTACTCACTGAAGACGCCCTAATCAGGAGGGGGAACCTCTAACCTGGGTCGTGTTAGTGCCTTGCTCCACGCACCGACCCACACCTCGACAGGGACGACACAATGTGACCATGCGAGCAGAGTGTGTGAGTCTGTGTGTGTGTTGAAAATGCAGAGGGCTGCAGACAAAGAGCGAGCAGGTAGATTGATGATTGATTAGCTGAGGCTGTCTGGCTGACTGAGACTCATTGGCACCCGTCACTTTGATGAATTACCACTGAGGAAAACACACTGCACTCTGATTACTGCCTGGACGACTAGTGTGTGTCTGTGTGTGTGTGTGTGTGTGTGCTGAAGGCTGTATACATCCTCTGTTAGGGGTTGTAAAGTACTTGTATGTGTGTGTGGATGCTGACATGTGTGTGATTGTCTTTGCAGCCTCCAGTTGATGCTCCTCGTGTAGTTTTCATGTTAATCCTCCACCAGAGGACGTGAAACATCTGCCCCAGGTTCCTTCATCCACTCGTAAACAAAGGCTGATTTGTCCGTATTTAACAAGATGGATGACAGACCCGTTGGTATTTGTTGTCCCTCAGCTCCACCTGTCACGGGAACATGCTGAATAATTGATGCTGATAAAGGCCACGTGGAGTCTTCTGAACCCGGAGACTTGACTGAAGCATTAAAATAATGGGCAACTTATTTAATAACAGAGTGGGGGAGCGGACGCCGGGTCGGACCTACATCAGAGTGTGAAGGCTGGAAGTGATGTGAGCGCAGTGAAGCTGCTGACGGCTGCGGTTTGGAGCTGGAGGTGTTTTTTAAACGAGCACATGTTTAATGCAAGAAAGCGAGTTTCATTATAAAAAGAGACTGTGGCTGTTACGGCTCATATCTTTCATCCAGATCTCTGAACATCACACGTTTCTTCCTTGTGTACAGAACATTGTATTTATGGAGTTTTCATACCGACATCGTTTGGTGCTGGGCAGGGCCGGCCCTGGCAATGTTGGCACCCTAGGTGAGATTTCAAATTGGCGCCCCCCAACATACACACGCACACTGTCATGCATCCACAATAACTTTTGGACTGTATACAGATGCACACACAGGCAGACAAAACTGTAAGCTATAAAAAAACAATAAAAATATATAACAAAAAATATAAAGAGTCTGAAATCAGCTGTACTGATAGCATATCATGTCATGTCGACAAAAATAAACATTAATGATGTTCACAATCGGGGTGATTCTTACCTCTATATTGTTCTTTCTGAATTGTGCACCTGATAATTTAATCTTTTTTTGATTCATCTTTGACTCTAACCGCAGTCTGTCACCGCAGCGTGTCTGTTCACACAGGGAGCCCATCCAAGAGGATGTTTTAGATGCTGGCTTGCCTGTCCACGGAGCCACGGATGGTGACATCAGCAAATGTCCCCACTATGCTGCCAAAATGAGTAGGTTTTTATACTTCTCTTTGTATGCATCATGCTGCTATGAGGGACTGTTGTGAGGTTGTTGTTGTCAAGGTTTGTTTTTCTCTTTTTGTGCATCCAGTAACTTTTAAGTAAGGTAGTAAAGTAGAAAATATTTTTTCTGTGGTGTGTGTAAAAAGCAGCATAGAATGAAACGGACACACACACACGATAATCTTCTTAAAGTGCTTAGTTCCTAACTAGAGTCGGCAGGCGGTTTGGCCTAGTGGGTAGAGTGGTCATTCTTCAACATGAAGGTCGTGGGTTTGAACTCCAAGCTTTCTTATCTTCATGCCAGATATATACTGAACTCTTAAAATTGGCAGGATTTCAATCGCCTACTAATTGCCAAATATATTATACTATGAACATTGAAATTATGGATTTGCGCAGTAGATTTCTGCGCATGGGCTTCTGCGCAGGATCTGGCAATGGTCTTCTGCCCAGGATATGCGTTCTTTTAGTTTTTTTAAAAATTTAATTTAATTTAATTTTTTTTATTTAATTTAATTAATTTTTTTTTAAATAGATTTAATTTGAAATGGTTATGGTTCATTTTTGTTTTTAAATGTACATATTATTAGATATTGTGCAATGAATAGGTGGTTGAAGTCCTGCCAACACGACAGCCTGCCAAACGTACCCATGAGTTCGGACCCAGCTCCTGTGTCCACTGGTGTCCTGGTTCCACCCATGGCAGCGTAGTGGCCTGAATTCAGTCTCTTGTGCCGCCCTCTCGACATTTTTCACCCTAGGCAACCGCCTATGTCGCCCCTGATTCTGAGCTTCAGACTTTTCAGTTTGTTCTGAACCTAAATATCAGGTGTGAAAGGTTCCTCTGACAGAATTTCCGTGTCCTAGCAACAGATCTGCATCCTGACACGACAAGAAGGATTTAGTACATTTGTTTATTTATTTTACCATGTGTACCGTTTGATGTTCGGTTGATTTAGAGCTTCATACTCAACCATTGTACGTCTCATCGCTTGCCGTGGCCATTAACTCCTTGAAAAATGGTTTGTCACTGAATACCTTCATCTGTAAATAAATTTTTAACACGAATACAAATCTGAAATGGCTGCTCCACCTCCTCCGTCATTGGTGGATTCTGACTTGGACACCCGGAGACGTGTGAACGCAGAACGTCCTGTCTGATCATATTTTTGCACAAGGCTGAAAAGTGAGAAGCTCGATCAGCTCAGTTTCCCAAAGAAATAAGAATCTGTACGTGTGATGTTACAGTAGCTGTGGATTTCATCTGTGATCAACACACTGAGGCCAGAGAAACACAACACACTAAATGATGTTTGTTTCCTGGTTAGTTTAACACAAACTACAAGTTTCATTCTGTTGGAGTGTGTGAGTTGCTTGTGTCTGTGACAACTGTCAATCAAATACAACAACAGTTTAACAAAGTGATTAAAAATCTTATTTGCCCACAAATGTGATGATATGGTTTAAAGAAACATTAAAGGGTCATAAAGACTTTTACTTTACTCTAACATGTGACTTAAAGTAAAAGTGTGAAGACTCTGATCAAAGGGGTGACATCACTTCAAGTGACCACTGGCACACCTGTACGTCCTTTACACTGATTACGCAAGGTGCGTATGTACAGTCTATGTGAGTAATGCGTTTACTCGTCGAGCTGAAATCAAGAAGAAGAAGAAGAAGAAGAAGAAGAAGAAGAAGAAGAAGAAGAAGAAGAAGAAGAAGAAGAAGAAGAAGAAGAAGAAGAAGAAGAAGTCCATCATGAGAGTGACCCCTGCAGGAGGAGGAGGAGAAGAAGAAGATGAAGATGGAGGAGGAGGAGGAGAAGAAGATGATGATGAAGATGAAGAAGGAGTCAGAGGAGGAGTCAGGTGCGGTTCTCTGTGAGTTTAAAATCAGTAAATAACTTCCACTGCAGCTCTATCGTGTCACTAACTTGCCCTGAGGTCTGTTCTCTGTCTGTTATGCTGCTTTTCCACCCAATTTACTGAAGGTATATAGCGGTGGTTGAAGTGCACATCAGGTAAACAGGCCACATAAGAGTGAAAACTAGCTGCACATACAAATAAATGGAAATTTGTTCTATAGAATATTTGAACTTAACAAATCAGGTTTATTTAAAGAACATATTTCATCTGACGAGCATTGACTCAATGTGGCTCAAAAGATTTAAATCAAAGATGTGACTAAACATATGAATTGAAAATATTAGGAAGATATTTTAAAATATATAAGATGATAACAAAAAAGGGAACATTTAAAATAAGTACATTTTATAAAATGAGACCATTGGTGGAGATAATTATCTTCATGTCTCTTTACATTTAATATCTTCTACGTCAAACCTCAACGTCACATTGACCTTCAGGTGTCACAGGAAATCAGGCTCTGAGCAGGATGATGATGATGATGATGAAGACTTCACACGATGAAGATGAATTTAGTTTATTAAAGTTTATTTTAAAAGTTTGAGTTATTGTGACGCAGCAGCAGGTGAAGAAACTGTTTGACGTCAGTGTCAGCCAGTGTCCAGAGGGGGGCAGTAGAGACTAATGGCTCATCTGTGTGTGTGTGTTGGTCTCTTCCACCTTTGTGAGGACCACTCACATAGTGAGTGTAGAGACTTTTTGAGGAAAATTATTTAAAAAAAATTGTTTCTTTCTTTTCAAAATGTCTTCACTTTATTATGTTTATTATAAAACTGTGGATATCTTTACAAACTGAGGCAGTTTTTTTTAAAACAAGGACAATTTTCAGAGAAAAATATTAAGAGAAAGTCAGAATTTTTCTTTGATGATGCTGAAGACATCTTAAATTAACAATTTTGAAAAAACAGTGACTTTGTTAGACTTATGATTCAAAAAATCAGTAGAATGAGTTATAGGTTCATGTTGAGCTGTGAGTTATAATTAGGACGTCATGTTTTTCACATTGAAACAGTTCCTCGTGTGTGTGTGTGTGTGTGTGTGTGTGTGTGTGTGTGTGTGTGTGTGTGTGTGTGTGTGTGTGTGTGTGTGTGTGTGTGTGTCCTAGAAAGAGGGGAACGCTCCCCACTTCCTGTTCTGGGGCGGCGTGTCGGTCAAACACTAACCTCATGAGAGAGCTTTCTCACGCTGTGGAGGACAAACACACACACACACATCTCATGGATGCAGGACAACACACAAACACGCAAACAACAAAGTAATCAATGGTCACACAAGTTAAACCCCTCTCATCTCATATCTACGTCATGTTTAATGTGATCAGGTTAATATAGTTCACAAGATGAATTATTCTCAATCATGACTCCATCCGATGATGGTCGTGTGTGTGTGTGTATGTTAAGGGTTAAAGGTCAAGTTCTTCCCAGGGTTCTTCTTCATCAGGCAGCTTCTCAAAAACGAGATGCCTCCTCTAACTGGTGTGTCTGCTGCGGGCGTCCGTAGCAACATGGTGACGTGTCGTTGTGGTGAAGATATTTACACATATATATAAAGCTCATTGTACCGTAACTAAAACATCCGACTTACTACACAGTATTATAACGTAGATATGAGAATTATATCACACTTTTTCAAAGAGGGAATTCTACACACTGCACCTTTAATATTTATTACTATCGTATTGGAAAAAAGTCATAGTGATAATAATGTTAATATTAAGAATCTTAGTATTAAGATTCTTGATATTAATATTCTAAATATTAATATTCTTAAAACCTCAAGAATGTGACTTTTGGCTCGATTTTCAATCTCCAGGGTCTGAAGCTCATTTTGAGAGTTTTTGAATGAACAGCGCCCCCTTCCTGTTTGCAGCTGTAAATAAATCAAATGTGCTTCACAATAAATGCAGCTCAGGTTCGAAGGGGTTTTAATAGAAACAATTTGTCAAATATATTATATTTCTAAGCTGCACCTGTTAGAAGAAACCGTCTCAATCATCTGAAAGATCTAGAAATAGACGTGTGTCACATTTGATATTAAAATGCATTGAGGTCATTCTGCAGAATCTTGGATGTTCAGCCTGTGACTCTTCTCCAGTTCAGATCCTCAGATGATATTTCATTGATTTATATTGAAAAGGCTCCTCACACAGTTTCTGCTGCAGCTGCCCGAGTCTCACTGTACATTTAGAAAATACAAGCTCAGTTCTGCTATTCGGCTTTAATTTGACCTACATTCCCCTCTTGATGTTTTCATGCATGAAGAGAAATGTGTCTGGATACAGCCTCCAGATCCGTGCGTGTGCGTGTGTTTGTGTGGGTGTGTGTGTGTGTAGCTGCAGCACCATATCACCACATCTGACGTGAGGACACTCCATGTGTTTCTCGGTGTCTCCTGTCCCCGGTCCTTCAGTCGAAACCTGCACCGGAGACAAGAGTCGACCAGCGGACGTTTGACCGGAGGACAAGCCGAGCTCCGTGCACCACAGGCCGGGTAAGGCATCTCCTCCTCCCCCCCCTCTCTCTCCTACACAACCAGGCGACAGCATCTCGGCGACGTTGTCAGTTCGGTGCCCTCCATGTGAAAGACACGGAGCCCGAACCAGACAGTTTTCATCATTAAAAATGCGACTTAATGTTAAATACGAATCGACAAAAGATAAATCCACACTTCGGCTTTAACTAAACCCACCGTGCAAGTGGATTTTTATCAAAACACGAGCTTGATTGACGTTGGTCTATGTCGCGGTTAACGAAGGATGTGGTCGCCTGTGGTGGAATGAAGCTGCTGAAATGTAGGCGGAACAGTTCAAAAAGTTGAAAGTTAAACTGGATTATAACCTCTTACGTTCTTCTTGTGTGTGCCGAATACAAGAGTTGAGTCTCGCTTATTTCATTTAATACATTGAGAGACGTGTCACGAGTATTTACATTTGTCTACACGTGTAAAAATCTTTAATATACTTGTTTGCTAATGGAGTTTTGTTTACCACAATCCAAGGTGACAATCACAGTGTAGATCCTGGATGTGTGAAAAGCACCAGATCGGTTTATTATTGCTTCATTGATTCTTTATTAATATTTTTGAGTTGCATCATATAACAATGACAACACATGCAGCTGTGCAGGATCGTGCTCGTTCCAGGTTTTTAAATGCAGAAAAAACAAAGCGCGTTCACGTGACAACCCTTCATCCTCTGTGATGGTTTTAGGTTCGTGAATGAAATCTGCTCCAGAGACTGTAAATCTGTTCAAATATTAATACACGTGTGAAACTGTTATTTTCAAAAACAAGCATTGTTTAATATGCATTAATAATAAAAAAGTGTTATAAATATAACCGTCTCTTTAAATATTTAAAAGCTTCAATCCTGAGTCATGTCTTGTAAAATATTGATCATCAGACTCATTAAATACATTTTATTGTATTCTGCTTTTAAAAAACATTCAATCTTCAAAAGTTGAAATCTTGAAAGTGATGAGGTCACAGGGGGAGGTCATGACGTCAGAGCTGTGACCAGATGAGGTAACTTGTATGTCAGTGACATGTCAGTTGGGGAAGGAGACCATAATAAACCTCCTCCTCTTCCTCCTCCTCCTCCTCTTCCTCCTCTTCACTGGTACAAGTTTGGAAATATGAGAAGAGTGTTGGATAAAGTTTCACAAGCTGTTACCGGAATAAATAACTTTCATACTTTCAAAATAAAGTACTTTTTCTTTGGGACGAGGGAGAAAACGCAGTCATGTGAAAAAACGATAGAAGGCAAGCAAAGGAGGATTGGGTTCAAAATAAATAAAAATAAAATAAGGTATTATTTAAGTTCACAATAAGTTCACATGCAACATAAGTAACACAACATGTAAGTAAGTAAGCAACATAGTGCAGTCAAAGGTACAAGGTAGACAGGATACTGGTATTTTGATTGATTGATGAAATATTAACTGACATCTTTTTTAAAGTACTGCTGATTTTTTACTTCATTTTCTGACGTGTAAAGATTGACATTAAATTAATTAACAACCTCATAATGTCCGTCAATTGATATGTTATGATAAAAATGCTTGTTCATACCAGTTACTTGGAGGGTGTATTCTGCATTTAATAATCTTAGAGCTGCACTTTAATTTTACTCAGTAAAACTCTGTGTGAGTGTTTTATTGTGAAGAGCTCAGCGGAAGCCTGCTGTCTCGTTCTCTGCAGTTTCACCTGATGTGGCAGCAGAATGCAGAGCAGCTGATTCTGTTACGAGGCTAAAAATAATTCACTTTTCTCTGCTCACTTCTTCTCACTGTAAAATTCTTTCTTTACTCCTCTTCCTCCTTCTCTCTGTTTTCTGAAGAAAAAACGTTTTTGAGGAATGAGTCACTAAGGATTATTACTTTTCTCTGAGGTGAGAAACTTCATGTTGTCAATTTAAATTGAACTTAACAACTCATTTTAACTTGTGTGTGAATGAGTTTAACGTCTGTGTGAGCCACCTGTTTTAAAATGTTTTTATTTTGGCAGTTGTTGTTTTAGTAAAAGCTTAGAGAACATTTATCTTTTTTCATTTTCATTTTAGTTGTAGCATCAAATCCATGTTTCCACCAGTTTTAGATCAAACTAAATTATCAACATTTTTGCTGAAATTGAAGATATTGAAACAAAAAAATCCGATGTCAATAAAATAAGTATTTATAAGATGTTTCAGAGTTGGAATCAGAAAATCTTTACTCCCAAGTATTGGCATTGGCCTCAAATATCAGTCGGGCTCTCGTAGAGAATCATTGATTTTGTAAAAGGACAGATTCATATTTTCAGATCATGATGTTGCTGTTTGAAGCTTCTCCCTTGAACAGTTGGAACGAGAACTTCTGACTTTCAGCTCATCTCGTCCGTCTGTGACGTTAGAATCAGCTCTGAGCTCTGAACAGTTCATTAAAGATCAACCTGAGCTCGAGTCTCTGCTTCGTAACAACTGTTAATGACTTGTTTCCCTTCCACACACGCATGTTCACCTGAATGCATCATGAGCTCGGGGCTGAATTCATATCCAGTTCTTTTGATTTCTGAGAATAATGGTGAATGAATGTGTGTTTTCCCTGGAGGTCATGGAGCGACCGGAGGACGAGGGCTTGTCGTTTTGCGGCAACAACGTCAGTGTTGATGCCTACAGCGTGAGGGGGGGTGTGTTGAACAATGGCTGCTTCGTGGACGCTCTCAACCTGGTTCCTCATGTGTTCCTGCTCTTCATCACCTTCCCCATCCTCTTCATCGGTGAGTAAGAGCATAAAACATGCACAAACATTTTGAGTTTGCTTCTTGGTTTCGAGGTTTAGCGCAGAAGTTATTAATTGGGAACCTGGGATCAGATTGTTGTTCTGACCAGCTGCTGTAGGTGGATCAGTGTGTTATGGATCAGAACAAAGTTCACAGAGGAGTTTGTGTGTCTTTCATGACTCAGTCTGTGTTGTGTGTCTGTTCTGACAGACGTTTAGTGTTTCCTGCTTAAGCCTCTGCTGGAGAGTCTCAGACGGGAGCGCAGCTGTCGGACTAATGCAGAGTTCAGGATCTTTACTCATGAATTTTTTAATACAAGTAATTATCAAATATCGGGAGTAGTGCACTTGGTTTTCTGTTTGTTTGTGTTCTGGCTCAGTAACCAGAGCCGAGGCTGCCCCAGTGCATGCTGGGATAGACTGCAGCCCTGTGTGATGAGAGTAGAAGACGGATGGATAATAGTTCTGCTGTTTCTCTATATGAGTTAGTTAACAACATTCATTTCATAAGGGATTATTATTCAAGAAAATACATTTAAACAACAAAAACAGCAGAAATCATGTGACCGACTGGTGAACGAAGAAGATGTGTTACTCACACACACACACACACTCTTCCAGTGTGAACATTAAGCAGCTTTGAGGAGCAGTTAAGTTTGGATTAGTGAGTTCAGAGATCTATCTAGCGATCTCTCAGTGAAATACTTCCTTCTTAATCCGTCATCGCTGTTTTATTTTGAAGAGACTGATTGTATTTCTCCGTGCCGGTGACAGCCAGCGGCCAGAGGCAGAAACATTATGGTCTGTTTGTCAGGTTGGGGAAGTCAAAGCTCGAAGGTCCAGATCCATCACAACACGTGGCTTCATTTCCCCGGACACAACATGAGATGGATCCTCACCTTCTCGCTGCTGTTCGTCCACGTCTGCGAGTTCGCAGAAGGCATCGTCTCTACCAAGTGAGCCCCCCCCCCCCCCCGATACATGTTTTATTTACACAGTATTATGTTATTTTATGTGTTATTAGAAGTATTTTCACCTGTTATTCACTGAGTTCCTGTAATGTGTTGTCTTGTCTTGTCATTTTTCACATCATCTCTGGTTTTTGTTTTGTCTGTAGGACGATGGAAACAAACAACCTGCATCTGTACATGCCTGCGTTCATGGGTTTTGTAGCGGCGACAACGTCTGTGGTTTATTACCACAACATAGAGACGTCCAACTTTCCCAAACTGCTGCTTTGTGAGTGTTTAATTACTTTATCTCAGGTTTTTTGTAACATTCAACTTCACATTATTTAAGGTGTGTTTTCCCCGGACAGTTCTTTTCATTTACTGGGTGCTGGCGTTCATCAGCAAGACAATCAAGCTGGTGAAGTATGCAGAGTACAACGTGGGACCACGGCACCTGAGGTTCTGTATCACAGCCCTGTTTGTGATCCTGTACGGACTCCTGATGGCCGTGGAGATCAACGTCATCAGAGTCAGGGTGAGTGAACCTGAATAAACTCAAATGTGTTGAATGCAGCAGGAGGAATAATGCCAGTGCTTGTGAACTAATAGATGATTCTCATGTCTCCTTGTGTCTCGCTGTAGAAATACGTGTTCTTCGCCAACCCTCAAAAGGTGAAGCCACCAGAAGATTTGCAGGATTTGGGCGTTCGCTTCCTGCAGCCGTTTGTCAACTTGCTCTCCAAGGTACTGTAAACATTTTTAACATCCTGCGTCGACAGGTCGAAAATATGAGTCTTAAAGAGCGAATTTCAATTATTTATGTGACTTATTTCCAACAGCCAAACCTAATGTTAATGTCTCAAAAAGAACTTTGGCTGTGACTATGGTTTTTAGAGCGATTCCTTGTAAAAATAATCCGAATTCTTGGCACATTTTTAGGCGACATATTGGTGGATGAACCCTCTCATCATGGGAGCCCATAAAAGGCCGATAGAGCTGAGGAAGATCGGCAAGCTGCCCATCGCCATGAGAGCGCTCACCAACTACCTGCGGCTCAAAGACGCCTACGAGGACCAGAAGGTGAGCAGGTGGAGACAATCACCTGATCTCCCTCCAGCTCCAGCTTCATGTTTTCAGCTTCTCTCTCTCCACGCAGACAGCGGAGGATCCGAATCGATCCCCGTCGATCTGGCGCTCTGTGTACCGGGCGTTCGGACGTCCCATCCTGCTCAGCAGCACCTTCCGCTACCTGGCCGACCTGCTGGGCTTCGCCGGGCCACTCTGCATCGCCGGCATTGTGAAGAACATGGAGGGCGACAACACCACGTCACAAATGACGGTACCACAGTGTTTACATTCGATAATTTTATTATAGTTTAACCGCAAATTAGTACAACGTCATCTGACACACACACATACACACACACAGATTTGTTTTCTGCCTGTTAGTGATGATGTCAGGATCCAGCCGATCAATGACTCACTCCCAGTGTGATGTTACCAAGGCGTTGGTCACAATCATCATGTCAACACCTGTGTGTGTGTGTCTGAGCGAGTGTGTCTGTGTGTGTGTGTGAAGGAGAAGCTGTATCTGACGTGATAATATGCCTGTAATGTCGTAATGCGCTGGGTGTTGACATCACGCACACAGGACACATACAGGCGTCGGACACGCCCACAGTCGAGCATTAACACACGTGTGGGTCCTGCAAATCAAACGTGTGCTTTATAAATAACTATACGTTTTGTATATGGACTAAATTCATCAGCGTTGATTTGGCTCAACATCAAAGTTCAAAACCGACTCTTCAGGGTCATAGAGCAACATTTGAATCATCACTCATTTGTCTTCTAATAGAGAGGGTGAGTGAGACGGAGAGAGAACAGACACGTTTACACACAAGGTCCATTTGGCAGCAGAACAGACGCTGGCAGAGCCGATCTCAAACATCCACTGGTCTCAGACCCGTTCTCCTCAAGAGGCAGAGCAGCTGCCCCCCCCCCCCCCCCCCCCCCCCCCCACCGCCCAGACGTGGCTCCGGATGATGTTGAGTGCGAGCTGTTGTCGGCTGCGTGCGTCTGGTAAAGTGGACTTAATGGGCAGCGGAGAGACAGAGCAGAGCCCGGCTGCATTTCTCAGTGACACGGAAAAGTTTCCAATCGCTTCACACTCTGGGTCCGATGAGAACAGAGGGAGGCCCTGCTGAGCGTCACAACCACAGTGTGTGTGTGTGTGTGTGTGTGTTTTATCATATACATATAATATGTTTATGTATATATTCATATATAGAGCGACCATTGGGATATAGGGAACTGGAACACATCAAAAATATGTTTTTGCCTTGTGAACACAACATCTCCGGGGCCCTGTGAGGAAATCCTTTAAAATATGGGACAAATTGTCACTAGGACTCACAGATGAACTGATTAGATTTATGTATTCCACGTGTTTTCTGTGTGTTTTGTAGGAAATCCACTTCGGCGTCCCCTTCTTGTCCTCCGCTAAGCTGCTGCAGAACCCGTCCGTCCTGGCCGTCCTCCTCTTCCTGGCTTTAATCCTGCAGAGGACCTTCTTACAGGCCTCGTACTACGTCAGCATAGAAACAGGCATCAACCTGCGCGGAGCCCTGCTGGTGAGTGAAACATATAAGGGGGGTTGTGTCGCCCCCTGTGGGCACATGTACGTGTTCTTTCTTAACCCAGCTCTAATAATAATAATGTGTTCTTGTATTCTCCTATTTTCTCATTGATCAGGCGATGATTTACAACAAAATCCTGCGTCTGTCCACCTCCAACTTGTCCATGGGCGAGATGACGCTCGGGCAGATCAACAACCTGGTTGCTATAGAGACCAACCAGCTAATGTGGTTCCTCTTCCTCTGCCCAAACCTTTGGGCCATGCCCGTTCAGGTGGGAGTTCATTTTAAATCTCCTAATGCACCGAAGGGATGTTTGTGTGAAGACTTATTTCCTCTCCCCTCTGCTGCAGATTGTGATGGGAGTGATCCTGCTCTACTATTTACTGGGCTGGAGTGCGCTGGTGGGCGCGGCCGTCATAGTTCTGCTGGCTCCGATACAATACCTCATCGCCACCAAGCTGGCCGACACACAGAAAACCACACTAGTAAGAAGTATAGCAACATTGTTTTGATATACATCATATCTCCTGGTTGGTGGTCAAAGGTCAAGGTTACGAAGACCTCATGTAACTTCATGTTTTTCTGCCTTGTGAACATGTTATTTTAAGAATGCCTCAATAAGAACGTGTCAATAAGAACGCCTCAATAAGGAAGCCTCAATAACAACGCCTAGTCTTGAACACGATATCTCAAGTCTCAACATTTTTACCAGATGTCACTTAGAGTTGAAGATGAATGGATTAGATTTCAGTGGTTAAAGGGGAAAGTGACCTCGTATGAATCTCTTTCAGGATCACTCGACCGATCGTCTGAAGAAGACCACAGAGATCCTGAAGGGTATAAAGCTGCTGAAGCTCTACGCCTGGGAGAACATCTTCTCTGACAGTGTGGAGGAGACCAGAGGCAAAGAGCTCACCAGCCTCAGGACCTTCGCTTTCTACACGTCCATGTCCAGTAGGATGGAAATTGTCACATTCGTCTGGAGTTATACTTTATTATCTCCCTGGTAAAATGTGAAAGTAAAATAAAAAACGTTTTTCCCTGTGTGCAGTTTTCATGAATGCTGCGATCCCCATTGCTGCCGTTCTATCGGTAGGACAGTTTTACTTGTTGTACTCATATCTAACTCATATCTAACTTTTTGCTTTCTTAAACCACAATGTAACGTTTAAATCCTGTTGTAGACGTTTGTGACTCATCAGTACCTGAATAAAACCGTTCCCGGTCCTTCTGAGGCCTTCGCAGCCCTGGCGCTGTTCCACATCCTGGTCACTCCGCTCTTCCTGCTCTCCACCGTGGTCCGGTTCGCTGTGAAGGCTCTGGTCAGGTGAGTGCTGGTGGAGGAGTACGTCTCAAAATAACCTCTGTACAAGCTGCTGTGTCTTTTTGTGTCGATTCTTACTGTAAATTGCCAAACTCTTAATGGTAAAGCTGTTCTGAGAGAGAGAGAGAGGGGGAGAGCGAGAGAGAGAGAGAAAGAATATGGATCTGACTAAACAAGGAAAGTGGATGAGACTCTAAATCTAATTAAAGGAACATGGAACAAACTTGACGGCAGTGAAGAGAAACTTTAAACTCCTCAGAGATTACTGGTATCGTCACAATTACACTTATCTGTGTGTATGTGTCTGTGTGTGTCTGTGTGTGTGTGTGTGTGTGCGTTGCAGTGTCGAGAAGCTCGGTGAGTTTCTTCAGAGCGACGAAATTGGAGACGACAGCTGGAGAAATGGAGACATGTCCGTTTCCTTTGAAGCAGGAAAAAAGAACCTCGGGATGGTGAGTCTCGCTGATTCCAGATCAATCGACAAAACTGAGGAATGATCATTTTTATTGTAGAATGAATCATCAGGTTTCATTTTACAGCAAATTTAGGTGAGACATGCTTAGAAGCAGCAGTTACCCTGAACACACGAACCCTTATCCACAAATGATTTTCACATTCACTAGAGGCAAATATTGTCGACAGGAAGTCAACATTTCTCCTCAAAACATCAAACATCTCACCCTAATTTCGATCGAATATGCTGTATAAATTAATTTTCCTCACTCGAGGAGTGAATGACGAGCTGTTTACAGACGTCACATTAAATCACATCTGGCTTGTTCAGACCTTTTTAAAGTGTAAAAAAAAAGAAGATCCAAACATTTATCCTGAATTTAAAACAGACGACATTAACAAAGAACTCTGAGGGTGCCAGGAAAACGCTTTACGGTTTCCTTGGATCAATGAAGTGTGCCAGACGACACGCACACATTCCTTCCGTGTGACACCTGGTGACTCGTGTCGTTTTCCTCCTAACGAGCAGCGAGCGGCTCCTCAGAGGAACATTCAGGCAGAACAACTGTGACCAGCAGCAGACGATTGAAACAAGAAAACAGTTTTAAAGAGCCTCTTTTATCTCATTTGAGCCATAAACACCAAAAGATAGGTGTTTTTACTGAGACTTAAACATTATTTATTATTCTGTTCAGTTTGCTAGGATAAGAAAATGTACAGAAGTTGTGCAGAAGTGGAGAAAAACACAAGTTAAAGCTCTGACATTTAGGATCATGAGTTGTGGTTCAGCTCGGGCTGTGGTTGGCTTCTCGCTTGATGTCCGTGCACATATCTTAAAGTCAGAAGTAGAAGAAATAACAAGACTTCCCCGGGGGACTTGTGTACTTGTGGGTTAAAAGAAACAGATTAATGTTGCAGCAGTGGGATTAAATTCTTTGGGGAATCTTTTATCAGAGAGAACCTCCGCACCGTTTCTCTCCCCAAGGAACCGAAGTGGATGCAAGAAAGTCTTTACTTTATTACTTATTTCTAACATAAAATCTCTCCCTTTGTGTCCCCCCCCCCTCACTCCCCTCTCCCCCTCGTCCTTTTGACATCCCCCTCAAGACCAAGGCCATCAACAGGAAGCAGCCGATGCGCTACCAGATGGATAACTACGAGCAGCCGAGCAGGCGACAGATGAGGCCCTCGGAGACGGAGGATGTGGCTGTGAAGGTCAGGGTCAAAGTTGACATGTAGGGGAATGACCTGAGGCGGATAGGGACACATATAGAGTATGAAACCTTGAAGACACTGGAGATGAGACTAGTGGAGAGGTTGCAGAAAAATATTCTGCTTATTTATATGGATTTGGAGGTGATTTTAAATCTAAACTGGCTGTTGTTACCTGAGAGGAAGAACCAGCTCTGTTAACTAAGAAGTGACTTCCGGGGGGGGGGGGGGGTTCAGTGAGAGACACTGAGCGGTGCTGAGGTCGTTATAGAGAAGATTCAGGAGCGATTAACTCAGCTTCCCTCGCGGCTGCTTGGCTGTTTTACAGACTGGCGTTTAGCCACAGATCAGTGGGTCACCTGATCAGAGTTAGATTAACAGAAGCTGATTATTTAGCAAAAGAAAGTAACAGAAGAAAAGGATATTGATTGAAGAATATCAGATTTTTCTGAAAGGGAAGATCAGTTTGAATCATAGTCAGAATGACGGCAAGCTAAATCTTCTTGATCGCCCCCTGGTGGCCCGCTCCAGTTTGGTGTTGTCCTTATCACTCTAATTCAAAATAGGCGGACCATTATGATTGACAGCTGAGACTGGCTCACGATTGGTTAAGCAGAACCTCGACTCCTCAATCGTTGTATCTGATGTGACTCCGCTTTAACAGAAGTCTGACAATCGCCTGTAGAGAAGAAGTCGGTAAAGAAATCAGATATTTTTCTGCATCTTTTGCTCATCACCAGTCAAACGTGGGCGTTCATCTCTTTTCTTATCACTCACTTCACTCCATCAGCAGCTGCTTCACATCCTCTGTGTTTCCTCACTCTGCGTGTGTGGGATCATACATGTGACGTGTGTTTCTGTGAATGTGTGTGTGCGTGGACGCAGGAAGTGTAGAAGTCACACGAGAACACGTTGCCCCCCCCGAAAGGTCTTGTGAATTTCTCCAGCATTCTCTCAACCCCTCAGCGAAGCCGCTCTTCCGGTCTCATCCCTGCGGAGCGACGCTACCGACCAGACACGGGTCTGTTAATGAGAGAGAGAGAGAGAGAGAGAGAGAACCCAGTGTGACCACAACAGAACACAGTGTTTGTTAAAGTTCAGGATTTTACCGACTCATGAAGATGCGCATCTGTTAAAGAAAATCACTTTTTCTTACACATTATATTAGCAGAAGTATGTGAACGCACAGATATTACAATCATATGTGATTGTTAAACAGTCGTTGTTTGTTTGTTTTGTCCCATCCATCAACATGGATGATGAAGGGTTTATGACCCGTACTGCAGTCAGCCACCAGGGGGCGATCACGAGGATGAAAGCTCATAGTTTTTATATTAATCTTTTATCTTCTGCCAGAATCTGAAAAGAGTTTTATTGCCAAGTATGTTTACACAGATGAGGAATTAGCTCTGCTGTGTTTGTACAAAGTACAAATATAGAGAGCAGTAAAATTTGGATTGAGCAATAAAACAATATGATCGTAATATAATTTACATTATAACCATATAACAAAAGTCTGATATAAATCTTATTATAAACACAGTGAGTTTAACACAAAACTTATACACCTCAGATTAGTAAAAGTTTAAAACACAACTTTCACTCGGGAGCAAAATCATCTTTAAACTTAAAAGAAATAATAATAATAATGTGACATTTCTCCTGATAATTATTGTCATCGACTGAAATTTTGATATTCATCTATATCTTTCAGCCTTATTTATAAACTGTTCACGGCCACATCCTCTAACTTCCTGTTTCACTTATTTTCTTTTGTTGTGACCCAAATCGTCTTTTTACATTCTCCCTCCTCTTCCTCGTCTCCCCCTCTTCTTTCTTTTGATCATATCTAATCGCTCTTTCCATTTGGTTTTCCCAACGGGGGTAGATTTTTCATTTAAATCATTCAAAATAAGAAAACCAGACAAATACAAAATCTTATTAATACTCTAATATTCATATTCAGGTGTTTTGTTCTCAGATTAGACACTTGACCAGTTTTTATTCTTCAATAAGTCTTGTGAAGGTTTGACCAAGGATCAGAGATGTTCTCCGGACGTCTTCTGGGATGTGTGACGGGACAAAGCAGGAGCCGAGTGGAGGATGTGAGGATCCTCACATCGAATAAACATTAAACAAACAAATAAATGCAGCAGAAGGGAGGAATGTAAACGGAGCGCTGGCAGGAAGCCGGCTGATGGATCGCTGCTCTGGGATTACACACAGAGTCACATGCCTCTCTCAGACTGGGAGGATTTTCCCTGGGAGATGAGAGGCAGTGATGCAGTTCAAACTGAAGTTTATAACTCACATGCTAGTTAATATTAATACAGTGTGATATTATAATAATTCTAATATTCACTCAGCTTGTCTCTGTAGTTTGAGAGATAAGGTTTTCAGGGTTATTATTTCACTTCATCTTCAATTATGGGGACGTGTGGTTTTAAATTTCTTTCATTATTGTATTAAAACGTCTTTAAAGTCTTACATTTCACTAGTGATGAAGAAAATCAAAAGTCATGTCAGATTTCACACGCTATATCAACTGAGAGCCGTTAATTAGGATTGCAGATAATTGCAGTAGGTTAGTTATTATTCTAACTTGTCATATAATGATTGTCGACACTCTGGTGAATCCAGAACTGAGCCTGGATCAGAGCTTTGCTGCCCTGATGAACAAATAACCGGACCTCAGCATCTGTCCCTCTTGTGTCATGAACTCTGAGAGAAGCATCACAGGACGACGCTCGGTTTCCAGTGGAACCACGAGCACAGTGTGTGTCCCTGCTTGTGTAACGTCGTGTCTAACTGGAGTGAACGGGGGGGTTTCTTAAACTCTGGGTCAGGACACAAACTGGATCACGAGCTTCACTCGGACGGATCCGCACGTCACATGCTGCAAAATGGAAATTTACTGTGACAATAAATTAATCTGCAGCTTCAGTTTTAAGATGTTTTATGAGCGTTTAAATGTCTCTTCATCGCCCTCTGTCTGTTCAGGTGATCAATGGATTCTTCACCTGGGGAAGTAACCTGTCGATGCTGTCCGACATCAACATCCGTATCCCGACAGGTACGACCGATCAGCAGCCACACGACACAGGGTTCGGGTCAAAGATAAAGATCAAGAGAACGAGAATAAATTCAAACTGAAGGAGGAGATCTGTTAGTTTTAGGTCCTGCATCGTTAACATCGTTGAAATGTACAAAAATAAACGTTACATTTCCAGATTTAAGTTGAGGTATTAAGAATAAATCAAACCAATAACATTGGCGAAAGTGTGAATGAATCAAACAGACCTTATGAGGGTGGACAAGGAGACAAGGTTATTTACAGGAGGCTGCCAACAGATGGACCATGTAGTGTCACACACACACACACACACACACACACACACACACACACACACACACACACACACACATACACACTACAGTTACTCCAAACAACATGACACCAACACTTGGCAGATCAACAAATCCTGTTTGTGTCGTAGTGTGATATCTATTAAGTCACTTCCCAGGAGGAGAAATGTTTGTGTGTTTCTGCAGGTTCTTATTTCTTCACGAAGTTTATTTTACTGTCGGATTTTGGGTTTATTTAAATTTGTTAAATGTGAATTTCTATTTTAAAATCATCTATGAGAATATTTGCACACAACTATTTAACCTTTTCTATTTCTTCAGGTCAGCTGACGATGATTGTGGGCCAGGTGGGTTGTGGGAAATCCTCCCTGGTGCTCGCCATGCTGGGTGAGATGCAGCCCATCGACGGAAGAGTCTACTGGAGCAAGTAAGAATCCCAGTAACACTGCTCACACACAGTATCACATCTTATACCAGGTACAGTTACTTTCTTTGTCAGTTTTTCAACTGTATACAATATTGTTATACATGGTATTCAAGTACAGTGTAATGCATAGAAAGAACAACAAACATCAAACAGTGCTCACTCCAAGCGAAAAAGAGGGGGGATAAGAATAAGAAAAAATGGTTGATTACATACATAATTTATAAAATGAAAAGGAGAAAGAAGAAAGAAAAAACAAGTAAAATGAAAATAAAACCAGGGATAAAGAAATGGTAATTGTCCACTCCAGAATGTAGTATGTGCTATATATTCTTTTCAGAGAGGATGGTGTATAATGTATGTGAATAGGGAGAGTTGACAGATAACCGCTCAAGCAGAGACCCAGAGCGGGATTAATTAGTAACCCTCATTGTATTAATAACGCAGAGACAGGGCCCCATCGTTTAGTAAAGATAGACTTTTGGAGCCTTAATGAATATGTGATTTGCTCCATTTGGTAGATGTCCCATACTTTTTGGGTCCATATATTGTATGTGGGGGGGTCGGGTTTTAACCATTTGATGGTTATACACTTCAATGCTGCTGTGAGTAGTAGTATGTTTAGCAAGTATTCTTTGGCCCTCCCGTCCAGGCCTTCAGGGATTGCTCCCAATAGTGCTACTGTGAGGTCTTGTGAGATGTCCTGTTGGAATATCTCTTTGAGGGCGGTTTAAATATCTTTAATAGCTTTTATCTCAGTATTTTACTCTGAAGAATCAGGGTTCGGGTGAAATGTGCGTTTGAAAGCTTCTATTTTGAAATCACATGAGAAACTGCTGGAAGGAGAAATGTGTCTCTTTTTTATTTCTGTTTCCTGCTGCAGCTGCATTTTTATCTTAAAGGAAGTTGATATTCAATGTTTAAAGATAAAACATCAGGGCTGCACACTAACCTCTGCTATGTGTGCAGATCAGCACCTCTATTCACCTGTCTGCCTGTACACTGGTCTACTGTGTGTGTCTGTGCGTGTGTGTGTGTGTTTCCTCACTTCCTGCCTTCTTGCCATATCAGGCCGCCTGAATGTCAGATGGTCCACCAGGGGAACATCAGGTACTTTCTCTCCGGTCTCTTCATTTACATAGATTTTTACATTTTAGCAGCTTAGATGAAAAAGTTGTGTATCATCAGGTTTAATTAACTTGAACTGCGTTTAGTGAAAAGTAGAATTAAACCCTGAGAGAGACGAGGAAACGTTTTAGTCTTGTTTTCCCCGTATTAGCCTTTGAGAACCTACTGAATTTACAGAATCTTTTGACCCGGGGCATCAGGCATCATTACACTCACACACACACACACACACACACACACGCCCTGATGCTGATAACACACGAGTCATCACCGTGGAGGAAGCCATCAAACCTAATTACTGCAGACAGACGGTGACTGCATCTCCTCCACTCTTCAGTGGGTGGGAAGGTTAAACTGATTAACAGCTGGCAGACGACGCTCATGTCTTCATCGTCTGGTTTCTGCAATGAAAACACTTGTGTCCCTTTTCCCTCCGTCCTCTGTTTTTTATTTCCTTGTCTCCGTGTCTCTGTCCCGTTTTACTTTTCTCGACCTCTTGACTTTTTCTCACATGTTTATTGAAACGTACTGAGTCTCACTCTAACACACTGACGTGATTTTGACAGTTGGTCAGAGACAGAGGAGTCTGACGATGACGTCAGGAGGTACTTCGCTCTTCTTCCTCGCTCTTCTTCCTCACTCTTCTTCCTCTGTCAGACGTGAAGTGACCCTTTGACCCCTCATCCGAACTCCCTGCATCTTTTTTTTTAACTTAATTTCTCATATTTTACTCCCTGAGAAGAAAGTGCAGCTAAATAAAAACAATTTCTCAGGCTGTGTCCATGAACACACACATACGACCTGTTATTAGTCTTGATTTATTAATCATGTTTCTTTTAGTGCACAATAACTTTTTCGTAAGATATCATACGATCATTTTAAAGAACTTTTAGAGAAACGAGGAGGTTAAAGCATTTAGTTTTTAACCATAAAAAGAAAAAATCAAAGAATTAACTAATCCCTAACAGAATTTATCTCTATAACATTTGTAAAGTTTAGTTTAAAAAAACTACTTCTTTTCCAAACACACTTTTAACTTGAAGGTGACCTCAGACCAGTTTCATACTGGTGCTAACCACTGCTCCACCGTGCCGCCCTGTTGTTCTGCTGAAGCAGCGTCACGTTCATATGTGTGTGTTCAGAAACATCAGCCTTCAGTGTGTGTGTGTGTGTTTGTTTTTGTGTGGTGAAGCCTCAAATATGTTGTTCTTTGTGTTGTTCTCAGATCAGACTCAGCAGAGTCGTCATCGTTCTTGTCTATTTTTGTGTTGGTGTTGGTGCAGCTGCTGTTGTGGTTGTTGTTGTTGTTTTTGTGTTACTGCGGTTGTGGTGATTTGCAGCTCATCTTTAACCCATGAATCATCTTTATCTCCCATATCTGACCCAAAATATTTTCCATGTAATCCTCCTCCTCCTCCTCCTCCTCCTCATAAAGCTGAATGGAACAGAAGCACTGATCTGATAATTATTTTTTCCTCCTAAACAGTCGTCTTCAGGAAAGTGTGAAATGCTGAAAAAAAATCAAATGAAAAGGCTTTAAAGTTGTATATATATATATATGGGGATATTGAAAAATTATAATGTATATATTGATAGGTATATTATACAGTACAATATGTACAATATGAATATTAAATGATCTTTAGCTCGAACAAGAGACTTTGAGACAAGGTAAAACATCACAGGAATCAGCTGTAAAGGTCTTTGAGGTGACCGGTGACAGAAGATCAGTGCTGCTGCTCCTGAGCTTTATGAAAACAGGACTCATAGTTCTAACTCTGTCTCTTTGCCTCTTTTTCCCATCCAGCAAGAACAGATACTCTGTGGCCTACGCTGCGCAGAAGTCGTGGCTGCTCAACGCGACACTGGAGGAGAACATCACCTTCGGGAGCCCGTTCAGTAAACAGAGGTAGAACAACAAGATTCTTTTGCATCAGAAGACGTTGAGATCTTTTCTGAAATGAGTTCTTTCTGTGATAATTGTTGTTATTTGTGTTTCTCAGGTACAAAGCTGTGATTGAAGCCTGCTCTCTGCAGCCAGACATCGACCTGTTGCCTTTCGGGGACCAAACTGAGATTGGAGAGAGGGTAAGAACTGCTGAAACATCCGTAGTTTTTTTAAGATTTATGTTGGATTATCTTTTAAATCAACCCTTCAAAGTGACATTTTTGATCTTTCATTTATATGCTTTGGATTTTGTTCTTATCTGCGTTGTTCTTGTGGTTCAGGGCATCAGCCTGAGTGGAGGTCAGCGACAGAGGATCTGTGTGGGACGAGCTCTGTACCAGAACACCAACATCGTCCTCTTGGTGAGTTTCATATCCTAGAAATGAGCAAAATATTCAAGATACTGGTGATTGTGTCTCTAACTAACGTGTTTACGTGTTTTTAAGAAGAGGTGTAAGAATCGAGCCGACAGGTTTTTAATAAACCTCAGTGTTGTGGAATTAGATAAATCTCCATTAGAAAGTAACACCCTCTCTTTCCTGGGTTAGCTTCGTGTCCTCACTACATTTCTTTACGATTGACTGATCAGGCGTCGCTGTATCATACAACATGTCGCCGGCCGCTGGGACGAGGAGGCGTCCGTGTCTCGCTCGCCTCTGCTGTCATGTGTTTATCTTTCTGAATAATTTCCTGTCGCCATCACAAACTCTAATTGGCTATCAAGGCCACATTCCACTTTAAAAGCCGTCAGTTCATTCTTCTCTGCACTCATCACACTTTGTGTCTTGTTTGTCAGAACGTGCGATAAGGAGGAGACGATTATTTCACCGCGACTTGTTGCTTCCATACGTTATCCCAGCCCTGGAATATATATATGTCATGAAATAACACTGATCTTCACTAACAGGCTGGAGAAGACTCGGCCCACCCAGTTAGACACACGTTAATGGAACAGAACAGATTCATCACATTTGCCAGACGCCGTTATCCAGAGGAGCTTTAGTGCTGAGTGTTCGACAGTAAATCAGTGAAATTTAATCACATGAACATAAACATTTATCTCAGGGCTGTAGAGCAAGTTGTACTTAAAACTCTTAATGTAGTGTACAAGGGGGTCTTAGCAGCTCGGCTCGCAAACTTCCACGTTAGATTTACATGATTTAAAACTGTTTATCCACCAGATTGAATGTGATCATTTGCTGCAATGAAAGGATAATAATCAGTTTAAGTTTGAACCTGATAAAGATCCGACTGAAATGTTGATCATCTTGGATGTTTGACGTCAACTTTGTCCCGTAAAGGAGGGGAGGTAAAGGTTTATGACGGCCAGGGGAGCTGAACCTTTATCAGGCATCCATCTTTGTTTACAGTTTATAGTGTTGACTATAAATAAACTCCTCTCATCCTCTGAAGGATACTTTCTGATTTCTTATATATCCTCTCTCTCTCTCTCTCTCTCTCTCTCTCTCTCTCTCTCTCTCTCTCTCTCTCTCTCCCCCCCCCACACACCGCTCTCTCTCCCTCTCTCCCTCTCTCCCATCAGGATGACCCCTTCTCGGCGTTGGACATCCACCTCAGTGATCACCTGATGCAGGAAGGAATCCTCAAGTTCCTGCAGGACGATAAACGCACCGTGGTCCTGGTCACTCATAAACTGCAGTACCTTATACATGCAGACTGGGTAAGAACTATAATATAAACCAAAAGAAACAGTTTAGAGCACAACTCTGTGCTAGTTTCGGTCCATCACGTGTTTTTTGTTTTCTGTGTCGATTGGAAGATCATTGCGATGAAGGACGGCTCCATCCTGAGGGAGGGAACCTTGAAGGACATTCAGACTCACGACGTGGAGCTTTACGATCACTGGAAAACTCTGATGAACCGACAGGACCAGGAGCTGGAGAAGGTGAAGTGACTTCAGGAGACTGAGGATATTTCTTCCAAGTCTGAAGAACGTGTCTTTGTTCTGATCCCTTGTGTCTCTGTGTTCAGGACATTCAGCAGGACAGTCAAACGACACTGGAGAGGAAAGTTCTGAGGAGAGCTTTCTACTCCAGAGAAGCCAAGAGCCAGATGGACGACGAGGATGAAGGTGATTGTGTAATTCTCGTTTTTCGTCTAATTACCTGCAAAAAACAACACAAAGACAAACGCAAACTGTGGGATTGCACATTATTCGTTGTCTGATTTTTCGTCTCATCAGAGGAGGAAGAGGAGGAAGAAGAAGACGACGACATGTCCATGACCTCAAACAGACGATCAAAGATCCCATGGAGGGTAATCTGTCTGCAGCTGCTGGACACACACATGAAAATAGTCTTTATATTTAGTTATTTGCTTTAGTTTTCTTTGCACCAATCACACATTAAAGTGTTGCATCATTATCCAAACTTCCTCCATCCATACGTGATGACATCGGCTCCTTCGTCTCAGGTGTGCTGGTGTTACTTGTCCTCCGGGGGTTTCTTCATGGTCTTCCTCATGGTGTCCTCCAAGCTGCTCAAACACTGCGTCATTGTGGCCGTTGACTACTGGTTGGCCAGGTGGACGTCCTCCAAGACCAATCTCGCGTCCAATGGAACGAGCCCGGCCATGAATTTCAGCAACAACAGCAACAGCACCCTCACCGGTTCTCCGGAGGCGGAGGTACAGACCTCATGGAACAGACCGATTTTTTACATCGTCAGTGATATAAACAGTAGCTCTAGATTTCTGAACTTGTAAATTGTGTGTCTGTCTGTCTGTGTGTGTCTGTGTGTGTCTGTGTGTGCAACCCACAGAGCGACTCCTATCTGCTAGTGTTCAGTATCCTGTGTGCGTCTGGAATCACGCTGTGCCTCATCACCTCCCTCACTGTGGAGTTTCTGGGTGTCTCTGCAGCCACCAACCTGCACCACAACCTGCTCAACAAAATCATCCACGCTCCCATCAGGTACACAACAACACAACTACGCAACACAGAGACAGACACGGCTACGAGCTCAGTGTTGATCTGTCTTATGTCCCTTCGAATTAAAACAGTCGCAGAGGAAAATGAGGGAAACGGGAGCGACTTTAAAAGTGTAAATTCAAGAGAAACTTGCATTTTTTAGCGTAACGACCCAGATGAGTATTGGTTGAACTTGTTGTTCAGTCGTTGTGAAGCTGCTGAAGAATGAGTAATAATGAATTCTTCTAAGTGACGTCATTGTGATGTCTCTCCCTCCGACTGTCTCTCCTCCTTGGGCGGCGGCTCAGAAAGTGAAATTGAAAATAAAATATCAGCACTGGACGAAACATCCATAATGTGCGTTGTTGGTGTTGTTATGTTTTCCCTCCATATACATTTGTGTGTCTGCTGTCAGCAGAATTACACAAAATTCAGAATCCATTGGATTTAAATGTGGTTTCATAGGGTTGTCGGGTTCTTTCAGCTACAAACCTGCGACTAGCACCAATGTGCTCTGTGTCTCCTCAGGTTCTTCGACATCACTCCTCTGGGCCAAATCCTCAACAGATTCTCAGCTGATACCAACATCATTGATCAGGTGGATGGATGAGTGACGGCATCAGAAAAGACGACTTCTCAATTGTAAACACTGTGTAGTTGTGTAGTTGTTTTTTGACGCCGTTGTCTCTCTTGAAGCACATTCCCCCGACACTGGAGTCGCTGACGAGATCCACGCTGCTCTGCCTGTCGGCCATCGGGGTCATCTCCTTCATCACTCCTGTGTTTCTGATCGCCCTGGTTCCCCTGGGCATCGCCTTCTACTTCATCCAGAAGTACTTCAGAGTGGCGTCCAAGTGAGTCCGCATGGTGGTTATTGTCTTAGAAACCGTTTTCATCTATAGGCCCATTGAAAGAGTTTAAACCTGTGACCGTGTTACTCCTCAGGGACCTGCAGGACCTGGACGACTCCACACAGCTTCCTCTGCTCTGTCACTTCTCTGAGACGGCTGAAGGTCTCACCACAATAAGAGCATTCAGGTACGACTCCGGATGAGCACGACTTTTATTATTGGTCGTCCACTGGTGCTGTACATTAACCAGGGTTTAATGATATTGGTGTTAGCAGCAGTGGTATCCAGTGTCATAACCAGGGGCGTAGCAACAGGGTGGACGAAGCAGGGCATCGCTTGGGGCCCCAAGCTGGTTTTATTTTTATTACTCAGAGAGTTGCATCCCAAACTACATGCACTCACTGCACTGTTCATCATTTCATTTTGAAAATGATTTGAAGATTGGAATGACATGGTATCATGTGCTTCCTGTGATGTCCGGCCCCCTGCTCCCTTTTGCCCGGGGCCCCCAAGCTCTCCTGAAGCCTCCCTGGTCATTAGAACTCTTACATGGCAACAGACATGTACTCACGTTTAATAATGTGTCTTCCCAGCAGCAGCTGGTATAGAACCAGTAGCTGTTAAACCAGTGTGAGCAGTTGTGTGTCTTTACTTGTTTAAGTGTATTAGTTTGAACTCATGTTGTCGTATCCTCTTGTATTTCTGTCTTCACCCTCGTTCCCATCGTCGGTCTAATCCAACATTAAACAGCTCTCATGCTTTTTTTCCTCCTCTCTTCCCCAAGGACTTCTGCACACACACACACACACACACACACACACACACACACACACACACACACACACACACACACACACACACACACACACACACACACACGTACACACACACACACACACACACACACACACACAGAAACAGTGAAGCTGCTGTTGAGACAGATTCTTGGCACTCGTGGGACAGTTCTCATTATCATTGTCCAAACCCCCGTCTGGTTTGGACAACAGCGATTTACCACCAGAATTCAGACTTTTGTTCTTACTCAACTTAAATCTCTCATTTCATCCAAGATTCAACTTGTGTTCATATTTGTGTCAGTTTGTAATTGAGTCTTAAACATAGATTGTAAACAAAGATGCACGACAGGGCTTCACCTCCTCCTGTTGGACAAAATGAAGCCTAATTATCTTGAGCCACATCTGTGAGATACGAAACGACCTATAATTACAGCAACGTATACTGGTCTCTGTCTGGTCTGAGGTGGCAGGGTTTTTGACACCGCTGCCAGCCTCCAGGGGGCGATCCAGATGATTTTGGCTGCATGTCATGTCGTCCATCTTTAGGAGTTGTTCTAATCTACGTATAAATGTCTCCAGACACGAGGCTCGTTTCAAACAGCGGATGCTGGAGCTGACCGACACAAACAACACGGCCTACCTGTTTCTGTCGGCCGCCAACCGCTGGCTGGAGGTCCGCACGGTGAGGAACGACTTCGTTATCGAGACTCTTGTTGAGACTCTTTGTTTCCCAACCTGTGGTCAGACGTTGTCTCCTTGGTGACGTACTCACCACCTGGTCTTGTTGTGTCCGTCGGCGTGCAGGACTACCTGGGAGCAGTGATCGTGCTGGCGGCAGCTGGAGCGTCCATCTGGAGTTCAAGTTGCGGAGGCATGCTGGGACTCGGACTCACGTACGCCCTCACGGTGAGTTCTCCTGCTCGGATGTTTTATCACAAAGTCTCACTTCCTTTCATTCCTCCATCATGTTTTCAGGTTGTCCGTGCACACGTCCCTTTGTGAACACTTTATATCAAGAACTCTGACAGGGAATTTCTTCAAACTTGGTACAAACGTTCACGTTGACTTAACGATGAACTGATTCGAATTGGTGAAAAAAGGTCACTTTTATTTTGGCGTCTTACACTTTTATATTTTGAGTCTATCTTTCTCTCTTAAAGTACCAGACCACTGTGCTTGAAGTTAACGGCACATGATTTAAACTAGTCGTTCATCTGGTTGGATTATTATATATATATATATATATATATATATATTTTAAAGACATTTTTTGTCTATCAATACTTACTGGCCCATTTCTGTGCAGGTCACCAACTACCTGAACTGGGTCGTGAGGAACCTGGCCGACCTGGAGGTGCAGATGTCGGCGGTGAAGAAGGTCAACAGCTTCCTCAGCATCGAGTCGGAGAACTACGAGGGAACGATGGGTAACTGAGCTGATAAACATCTGATAGAACAACAAACCAAGAAGAAAGAATATCAAAAGTTTCACATATTAACACATTTCTTTTTCTAATCTGCTGAAACTTCATCATTAGGATAGAATAAGTAAATAATAAACATTTAAACTTTCATATTCGCAAATAACACAAACAGATTTTATTTCAAGAGATGTGTTAATGGTTCCTGATTTACTCAGTGGAACAGAATGTGATCACAAACTAACTGATTCATCTGCTGCAGAACAGAAGTTTTATTCCATGTTTTTATGAGGCGCTCAGTTGCTATGGTGAAATACAAACGCTGGTCTAATCTTTTCCTAAAGGGCCGATAACGTTTCATTGTTTCACCCGTTGTATCATCCTCCTTGTGTCATCGAGATTACGAATATCCACCGAAGCCAAATCACATCCCACCGAACCTTGAACAAAAAAGGAAAAGTCTGAAGTGACTTTGCCAAGAGCCAGAAGCTATTTAAGGAAACATGATAAATCCAATTCCTGGAAAGAAAAGAGATTTTACAAAAAAATTAGACAGTGGAGTTCAGAAAAAGGTTTTCCACATGTGTCTCGTTGACTTTATCTCCAAATCTTTACAGTGAATTGAAATGAAACCATAAAAACATCCAGAAACGTCATTGACAGAGAAGAATTCTGCTGCTCTGTGACATCATGGAAGCTTCCAGCAAACACAAAGCATCATGGGAAGTGTAGGACCCTGCGTTCTTAGCTCTTGACCCGTTGTTGAGGTTAAGAGGTTCAGTGTTTGAGGGAAAACTCTGCCAGCGTATATATCTGCAGTGTTATGACTTGGTCCACATGTTCTATATGTCCCTGTTTACACCAGGCGGGACGGTAGCATACACAACTGTCCTCTGTGGGCGCGCTCTCACGCTGCGGCGTTCAAACCTCTCTCTCCCCCTGCAGACGCCTCTCAGGTGCCCGAGGACTGGCCCCACAATGGGGAGATCAAGATCGAGGACCTGAGCGTGCGCTACGACCCCATGCTCAAACCAGTGCTCAAGCACGTCAACGCCTACATCGAGCCCGGCCAGAAGGTAACTAACGGTATTCTATGAGGAGACTTGTCGCTGTTGCCATGGTTACACTTGACATCCACACCAGAAGACACCGCTGGGCCCGTTTTAGAAAGTTTTACTCGAGTGTTTGTGTAAGAGTCTGAGCTGAGGGTTGAACTCTCAGGAGCAGCTTCAGGTAATTTAGGTGGTTCACATGCTGCCGATAAGAAACGGGGATCGAACATCACACTGATGTGACGGAGCAGCGCTGAGCGTCCGTGTGCACAAAGGAACGAAGACACATGAGGGACGTGAGGTTTCCTGTCCTCTCGTCTGAAAGAGTCACGACACAGAAGCAAATTGATCAATACATGAAACACAAAGTCTTTCAATGTGAAAACACAAAGTCGTTTTAATGAAGCTGCTGGTTTGTGCTGCTTTCGTCTGAAATGTCTGAATCTCATGTGAGAAAACTGTAATTAAACGTGAAGCTTTGACTTAACGAGCCTCCATCTGACCTGTGACCCGATCAGCTCCTCACACTCGTGTGTCACGTCTCACCGCGGTGTTGCACCGCAGCTTATTGACCGGCTCCCCCTTCCTCCTCCTCCTGATAGGTGGGCATCTGCGGCCGCACGGGCAGCGGGAAGTCCTCCCTGTCGCTGGCCTTTTTCAACATGGTGGACATCTTCGAAGGTGGGTCTGGCAGGTTTTCTTTACTCCACCTCTTCCCTCTTGGTTTCTGTTCCTGTGCTTTGTCTCATCTGTTCTTTACAGTCGTTATCCTCCGGTATCTCATGATGCTCGTGGTTTTTATTCCTGGCTCATGTCGCCTGTTAACTCTGAACATTATCACCCCGTGAGTTTACAGGTTCCTTTCTCAAATCTAAAGTAGGAATCATAAACCTCCTCAGCCTCCAAACTGTAAATCTGCTGAAACACATCGTTCGTCTGATGGATCCACACAACGTACAGTTTCTAACCTGCAACATTACGGAGCATTAAGGCTGAAATTTTTATTCCCCGTTGGTGATTTACTGGTGATTTTGATTAAAGTGGAGCCGTCGGTGCCATAAAGTCGCTGCAGCACCCCCGACCTGACTGAACATTAGATATTGTGGTTTTTAAAAACACTTTCCAGCCTTTTCCTTCCACGCCCCTCGTAAAATGTCTGGAAAAACCCCAAATATTCACCAATATAATCCACCAAACTTCTGTTTATTAGCTAAAAACTATATAAATTGACTATAGATGAGTTTTAGTTCTAAGAGGAGCAGCACTGGAGGTAAACGGGGGAAAGTATCTCCTCTAAACGTCCACCCTCCTCCAACGTGTATGTTTACGTTGGAGGAAAAGTTTATTTAACCGCTCCTCGTGTTTCTGACGTCTTTTCAAACACTGCTGCAGGTTTCCTCTAAGTGAGAGTCCGCTGCTCTTTTTGTTCTTCGTGTGTCTCGTTCCCCTTTTACTCTCCCGTGGAGTGGACCTGAAGAGGATCAGGTCGTTAGTAGCAACGACCGTGACCCACTTTCTTCACTTGTTTTCAAATTCTCTCTCTCTTATTTAAAAAAGACGGCAGCCGCGATGTCCTAAAACCGTCTTTGTTATTTATTGGATTTTTAAAACAAGTCGTAATCGTACCATTGTGTTTGTATCTGCTGCTTCGAGGCAGATTAACCTGACAGTCACTTTTTCCATTAACACACACACACACACACACACACACACACACACACAGACACACACACAGCTGGGCAGACGTCTCGTGTCACAGTAAATTAAGACGTTTGTTTCAGCAGCGTTTCCTTATAAAGCAGTGAAATAAGCCCAGAGCAGCGTCACGGTGAAAACAGTCCTGACTGAAACGAAACGGAACTTTTTTAGATTGTGTTAAAATAAACAGAACAAAAACTTATTCAAGATGTTCAGTATGAGGGAAGAATTTCAAAAAGATAATTTAAAACGTGTTGTTGTCACTAAGGTTATATTGAAGCAAGGAAATTCTGAGATTTCAAATCTGAAGTTATATATTTTGAGAAGAAAGTCCTAATTTGGTAAAAATAAAGTTTGCTGCTGAGCGAATCTTTGCTTGTTTTGCAGGAAAGATCGTCATCGACGGGATAGACATCTGTAAACTTCCTCTGCCGACTCTGCGGTCGAGACTCTCCATCATCCTCCAGGACCCTGTGATGTTCAGTGGATCCATAAGGTAGACACACACACACACACACACTCACACACACGTCCTTTTAATAACCTCAGCCTTCCTGAGCCCTTTTTGTCCTGAAAGACGCTTGTCACATGACTTCCCAGCTGTGGGGTTAGTGGTTGAAAACCCAGTGGGAACTCTGGCCGGGTCCTAATCTGACTCTTGTGGCCGACGTCATGGGCCGAGCCGATCGCACGAGGGAGGACGAGCCTGCGTCTTCCTCCGTCACGCACGCACAACCTCTGTGTGTGTTTGTGTGGCTGCATGATACAGTGACTGTGTTATAAGAGACAAAGAGCAAGTGCTATTTGTTTGGACAGATACGTGTGTGTGTGTGTCTGTGTGTGTGTGTGAGAGAGATGGGGGGTTTGTCATCTTGGCGTTTCCACCAGCTCTTGTTTATGTGAACATAAGCCTCGGGGTGAATGGTCGACAGTAACTGTTTCACACTGTCCTTACGTTCTCACACACACACAGACACACAAAGACACACACACACACACTTTCAGTAGTAACATGTAGCAGATTTGTCATATCGTGAATAACTCTTCTGTTATTATAATAACGATAAACAGAAGTGAATCAAGTGTTACACCAACACTTAATAACTAAAATAACATTAGAAATCTCTTAATGACTTAAGCTGTTTCCAGACCTGGGAATGTTCTGGAGGTTCTGTCTGGAAAAAAAAGTCTGAGTCAGTTGCTCTGGACATTTTCTGGAACTTTTTCTGCAGCCAACTGGGAAATATACAGCAGGACGGTTTCCAGTAAAGTTCCCAGTGAGCGAGTTGACGTGTTGATGAGGAAGAACACAAATATCTCAGGATGAAAAACACATTGGAGACAATGGTTCGAGAGCTTTTGGGGACGCTGCTTCTGCGTTCGTATCTGGGATATTCTGTCCTGATCTCTTGATAGTGGACAGAGGAGGAAGTGGAGAAGTGTCAGCTTTATATACAGTATCATAACACAAAGTATCATGAGACATAAACTCAGTTTAAATAATGTCCTTGTCGCAGGTTTAATCTGGATCCCGAGCGGACGGGCACTGATGATCGACTCTGGGAGGCGCTAGAGATCGCCCAGCTGAAGAACATGGTGAAGGCTCTGCCCGGAGGACTAGGTACTCGAATCAACATCCTCGTCAAATGAGTGTCCCAGTTGAATTGTGTTAATTGTGAATCTGTTGTGGTGTGTTTGTGTTCAGATGCCGCGGTGACAGAGGGAGGTGAGAACTTCAGCGTTGGTCAGAGGCAGCTCTTCTGTTTAGCTCGAGCCTTCGTCAGGAAGAGCAGCATCCTCATCATGGATGAGGCTACAGCATCTATCGACATGGCAACGGTGTGTGTGTGTGTCTGTGTGTGTGTCTGTGTGTGTCTGTGTGTGTGTGTGTTGTATATTTGTTACTCTACAGAAACAAATAGAAAACCCGGAGTAATTTCTATGTTTCTTCGCAGGAGAACATTCTACAGAAAGTGGTGATGACGGCGTTTGCCGATCGAACAGTCGTAACAATCGCAGTGAGTCCTTCAGTCTGTTCATGTTGTTGTTGATAATGTAATGTAATTTGTTCAGAGCTGATAGATTCTGAAACGAGGCTCTTTATCTCTGAGCTTCATCTGCATCCATCACCTCGGACCTCCTCCTTTTTCTTTTCCTTCTTTCCTACTAACTCGTTTTCCACATGTGACTTAGTTAATAATCCAAATGTATAAAAGTCTGTTCTCCTGTTTCTCTGTGTTCTGAGATGCTCTCGTCTTTCTGCTCCCACTTTCTTCTTCTGTCTTTATTTTCATCCCTCCTTCTTCTTCCATCTTTCTTTTTTCATCAATTGTCTCTCCTAAATCGTATCTTTACATTTTTCTTTTTATCATTTCTTCCTCCCCTTTCATTCATCTTTGCTCCATCTATCTCTTATCCACGTTGTTTTCCTGCCCTCTGTCCCCTTGCTCTTCCTCCTCTCCTCTTCCTCTTCTTCCTCCTCTCCTCTTCCTCCTCTCTGTACCCTCGGCCAGCACCGTGTGGCCTCCATCCTGGAGGCGGAGCAGGTGCTGGTCTTCTCCTCTGGGATCTTGGTGGAAAGTGACTCGGGTCCCAGTCTGCTAGCACAGGAGGAGAGTCTCTTCAGTGTGCTAGTGAGGACTCACAAGTAGACCCGGATCGGCCCGGACCACTTCGGCTCAGTTCACTCCTTCCTCTTCCTCTTCCTCACTTTCCTCCACCTGTCTCTCTTTGCTTCCCCGGCTGAGTCGGAGCTGGAGGCTGACCCTGGGTCTGCTGAAGCTTTAACACCACTGAGAGCCTGGTTGGTACCGGAGTGAAAAACGCTGCATGCTCTGTTTTCCTGAAATTCTTATTTATTTATTAAATTAATTATGTTAGAGCCCATTCTCAGGAGTTCATGTCTGAAAACAGCTTGAGTCGTCAGCCCCATATATATGACTGATTTAGAACATTTGTGAAATCGTCAAAAAAGTCACAATATTAAAGAAAGTGATAAAACTGATGGTTTTGTCTGGATTGTGTTTGTCTGAATGGTCTCAAACACAATTATAACGATTATTTAATAATTATATACTAAATAATGATCATATTAATTAGTATAAATGTGTTTTCTATGATTGTGGTCATTGACCTCTTGTTGTGTCATCCTCCAGCACCGAGTCCAAACCATCCTGACGGCCGACTTGGTCATCGTGATGAAGCGAGGGAACATTCTGGAGTACGACAAACCCGAGACTCTTCTGGAGAAGGAGGGCGGGATGTTTGCCTCATTCGTCAAAGCCGATCTGTAGACACATGGACAGTCGGCATCCAGATCTTTACATTTTTTTCTACAATTTCGATAAACTTCTGTGACGCTGAAACACGCCAGAGAAGCAAATAATGAGGAGAACTTTTTCTGTGGAAGAGGAAACACCGGAGGTCACTGCCTTTCTGACACTTCACATCAGTTATTATGATCATCTGCTCCATCAGCTGATTCCTCCTGTTTCCACATCGACATTTAGAATTTAGCTGAAGAACTTAAACAAGTTTTTCATTGAATCTAACGACAGATAGATATTATGCTCCTCGGATCAGAAACATTTCTATCAGCCAGAGTTAAATTGGAAATGAGAACAATCAAAATAAGAAACTGTTCAAACTAGTGTCCTGATGTTTTGGGAAATTACGTAAACTGACTTTTAAACATCAAACTCTTAAAGAAGAAGCTCTGAGATCTCAGATAAATACTTTGTTACTTTGGTTTTATTTTTTGAGATTTTACTGAACATTATCATGATAGAAATTATGATTTTAATGAGATTTCACTTCAGGTTTTTATTAAATTCCTTTAAACTTTGTACAGACTTCATAGTTAATTCAATGGTTTCAGTTTGAGCTGAACTTTTAAATCCTGAATCTTTTTTTTTTTACTGAACTTGACTGAAAAGTCTTTAATTATCTTGTGTAAAAATATTTTTTATTTACTTTAATACTTTTAAATTAATCACCACATGTATCAGTTTACACTTGATCACTTATAGTATGCAACAATAAGGAAATAAGAGATTATCTAGTTTTATTTGAATCCTGTTTCATGTTCGTTCTCCTGTTGGAGGTTTTTCATCGACTCGTACCTTCCTCATCCGAACGGGTTAGACTGAGGAATTCTACATTGGGGGATTTGCCGCCATTTTATTTTGGAGCATTTCTGCAACCAACATGGACATCAGACCTTCTTTTAAAAGTCCTTGTTCTTACTTGCGTCTCCTTCCAGTTCTCCAGGACGAGCTCATCTCTCAGCTGCAGCCATTTTTGATATATCTCCAAATCTGCAATTATCTAAAACCTTTTTTTTAATGCTTTGATAAATGTATTTTCACAGGTTTGCTGTTTAGTTCGAAAATAAATCAAGAATTGCTTTATTCAGTAAAATGTCTGTGAAATTAGGATTTTGATTTGTGCACATACATATTTTTTGATTTTGTGCAATGCCTTTAAAAGCAGTAGATTTGTAAACGTGTGGACTTTACTTCCAGCTCTGTCAATGTTCTATCGGTTGTATTTCTATGTTTCACTAGTACAAACACTGTAGGGTGTCGTGGCTCGGTCCGACGCCGCCGACCCCGCTGTCTGTCTGCGGTTGTGCTTTGCTGAAACCTTTTATCGTCGGGGGACAATAGACGGCGAAACACAAGCTCCCATTGACCTGAGAGGTCGATCAGGACCGAGAGTGAGACGGCGACGCTGAGTAGATCCAGAACTAACTGAAAAGACAGAAACTGTCTTTGAGAGAAAAGTATTTAACGTCTTCTTTGACATTTCAGTTCGGTCCCATGAGATGGTTTGGCTTTACTCTCTTGGCGCCGTCATGTCATCTTCATTCTCAGTCTATGATTAACTTTTTTTACTTAGATAAAATGTTCCTGTCGTATTATCAGAGGAATTGATCACAAATATCATGTTATACTGTTATTTCCATTTATAGTTTTTATAATGATATCTACACGTATACATATTTCTAACAAAGAAAATCCCAAAGGGACAAATTCACATGTTTCACAGATGGAGTCGATCTGAAAACTTGTTTCCTCAGTTTTTCTAGAATCCTTGGTTCTGTGGTTCTGTCCCTTTTGTATTATTGTTTATTGATTAATCCTTTTTCTTTTCAACTTCCTTTTTAAACTAAACAGAATTTCTCTCACGTGTTTTAAACAATGCTGCAGTTTGTTTTACTCTTTTCACTCTGCTGCTCAAACTCAAACACGAAACTCAGATTTCTGCCAAACGAAGAAAAAGCACAAAATGAAGTCAGCACAAACTCTATCAGAGCTTTGACGACTGTTTTAATTCTTCCTCATAAAATCACATGACTGTTAAATAAACATGATTTTCAGCTGCAGATGAAGTTTAGGTAATTTTTTAAGTATGTACATGTACAGTTTGTAGGAGCCTGTGAATCCAGGAGTTTTTAAACTTATACAAACGCTTATATTATTATTATTCTGTGTGCCTGAGTTTTTTACACTTGAAATGAAAATAAAAATGTTTTCTGAGTGAAGTTAAACTTTGTCTTTTTCTTTAAACTTGCACCACACACACACTCAGTGACTGTGTACTGTTAAGCAGCGTCCCCTGGTGACAATAAATAAATTCACAATTAAAAAGACCAGAAAAGAAAGAATTAAATATAAGTTGACATTTACAAATACGCAGAATTTTGCTTTGAACGTTTATAATTTTTATTTAATCATAATGAGAATTTTCGTTGTTTTGTTTAGTTCATAAAGATTTAATTTATAAAAGTTATTGTTTTATTTTAAACAGTAAAATCTGAAGCTTCTCTTCATTTCACTTTTACTCTTTGTTTTTATTTAATTAGTCACATGTGAAACAGAAGCTGATAATCAAACACAAAGTAAAAGTTTCATCTTTCCTAAATACTGCTGGTTATTTCCTGTTTGCTTATATTTGTCTATCTGTTTATTTTAATATGTTTATTATCAGTTACTGCATCGTCAGAAAAGAAGCTCACAAAAGGATAACAATATGAGTATATATAAGTCATAATTAAATTAATTGCTCAGTTATGTACCTGTAAAAATAAACAACTACTATATTCTTCTATATATTTGTTTTCTGAAACCGTTAAAAAGTAGAAATTAGATGAAGATGCGTGTGAACTTGATGCTTTTGTGTGGAAAACCAACTGAATGAAATCATCCAACATTAATGATTCACGGGTTAAACCGGTGATTGGACTCGTGGCGCTGTGCGTAAAAGTCATGCGCATCGGCTGAGGCGTGATTCGGTTATTTATAAAGACTTTTACGCGTCGTGTTCTGGTTCAGTTCATAGTCCCGTGTTTCAGCTCCTAGTCCCGTGTGTCCCGGCGGTGGCTGATCGGTCCTGGGAGGCAGCAGCTCCGGATCTTAGATCCTCTGGACTCAGGAACTTGTCCTACGTCAACAGGAGACACGCAGCAGAGGCGGTGCGCAACGGACACAGCCGGACATCTCCATGGACATGTTTGGACCGCGCGTAAAGACGCACTAACCAGGAGCTTCTTCTCCCTGCAGCTGAGGAGCCAGGAGCAGGATGCTGGCGAGGAAGAGCATCATCCCGGAGGAGTTCGGTCTCCCGGGCCTCGCGTCCCGCATGCCCCGCAAACCCGTGTTCAGGGACCGGGTCAACAAGGCGCGCTTCATCGCCAAGAACGGTGCGTGCAACCTGGCGCACAAGAACATCCGCGAGCAGGGCCGCTTCCTGCAGGACGTGTTCACCACGCTGGTGGACCTGAAGTGGCGCTTCACGCTGGTGATCTTCACCACCACCTTCGTCTCCAGCTGGCTCCTCTTCGCCATGAGCTGGTGGCTGGTGGCCTTCGGGCACGGGGACCTGGACGCGGACCGCAACAAGACCCGCTGCGTCACCGAAGTCAAGTAAGAGAAGACAGAGTGTGTGTCCGAGACACAACAGAGTGTGTGTCTTCATCAAAGTTTCCTTTGTGGGTTTCATGTGTTTGGTGAGACTGGGATTCTTCTTCTCCTCCATCTTCACTTCATCCGAGCTCTCCAACGCCCTCCTCTTCCTCCTTCTGCTGTTCGTCT
Source organism: Limanda limanda (assembly GCF_963576545.1). Taxonomy (NCBI): domain Eukaryota; kingdom Metazoa; phylum Chordata; class Actinopteri; order Pleuronectiformes; family Pleuronectidae; genus Limanda; species Limanda limanda. The sequence goes on along the minus strand of NC_083636.1, from coordinate 21,128,163 downwards.
ACCTTCTCCTGTTCTTGTCCTTATCTTCCTCCTGCTCTTCTTCCTCCTCCACCTCCTCTTCCTCCTTCTACTCTTCTTCTACCTTCTCCTGTTCTTGTCCTCCTCTTCCTCCTCCACCCCCTCTTCCTCCTTCTACTCTTCTTCTACCTTCTCCTGTTCTTGTCCTCCTCTTCCTCCTCCACCCCCTCTTCCTCCTTCTACTCTTCTTCTACCTTCTCCTGTTCTTGTCCTCATCTTCCTCCTGCTCTTCTACCTCCTCTTCCTCCTCCACCTCCTCTTCCTCCTTCTACTCTTCTTCTACTTTCTCCTGTTCTTGTCCTCATCTTCCTCCTGCTCTTCTACCTCCTCTCCCTCCTCCTTGTCCTCTTCATCTCTACATCTCTATCTATCTCTGTTTAAACTCCACAGTGGAAGAGGAGGGGGAGGAGGAAAAGACATTAGTTGTGACAGGAAGTTATGAGGGAGGGAGTGTGAGTCTTCTTTGCTCCCCCCCTCCTCCCCCAATCCTTCCTTGTGTCCTCCCTCCCTCCCTCCCTCCCTCCTTTCCATGTATTTGTCAGTGACCATCTTCTTCATCTTCTTCCCCTTCCTCCTCCTCTTCATCTCTTTCCGCTGCTCAGCTGTGGCGACTTGTACGCTTACATCAGAAGTTTTTACACTTATAGTTTTATTTCTACCCCCCCCCCTCCCTTTCCACATTTTCACTTTAGCATCTAAACTCACCTTCCAGATTTTACATTCAATCTTAAAGCTGCAAAACACGTTAAAGATCAAATCATCAGTTTGAGGCAGAAGTTATTTTACAAAAAGCAAAGATTTGAGATTTATGCAGAAGGATTTTGTGAGTTTTCTTTTTTCGATCCATTAATCATTTCATGACCTCTCAGATTTATCTTGTGACCTTTGGGAAGGATCCAAACGTTTGGAGCCGCTGAACAAAACTTCAAGTCGTATTTGTCATATATAAGTTAAAACAGAGTCCGTACAATGACAAGTGTTATGATAACAAATAACGGGTCATTGTCATAGATAATTTAAAGAGAGAAGAACATGTAAATAAAGTAAAAATAGCTCTAATAAACTAGTGCTTTTACTCTGGTATATTAATGAACTGACAGGGTTTGGTTGAGAAAATCATAAAATCATCGTCAGGTTCATGAAACTGTGAGTGACTCTCTCTGTTCCCCGCAGGTCGTTCACGTCAGCCTTCCTCTTCTCCATCGAGGTGCAGGTGACCATCGGCTTCGGGGGACGGATGATCACGGAGCAGTGTCCCATCGCCATCACCGTCCTCATCCTGCAGAACATCGTGGGACTCATCATCAACGCCGTCATGCTGGGTAACCCTCACACACTGTCTCTCCTCCAGCAAGAATCAAACGTTGACCTTTGGAGGTCGCTGATATCAGACCTGTGATGTTTGGTGTGTTTCCCTCCTGAAGGTTGTATCTTCATGAAGACGGCTCAGTCCAACCGTCGAGCCGAGACGTTGATCTTCAGCCGTCACGCCGTGATCGCTGTCAGAAACAATCACCTGTGCTTCATGATTCGTATCGGAGACCTGAGGAAGAGTATGATCATCGGAGCCACGGTCCGGCTACAGGTGATCACTGAGAGATGGTTGTTGGGTGTGGTTCTGTTTGAGGGTTAATCCCATTCTCCTATAATTAGTCAGAATCCTTGACCCTGTCATAATTCATAAAATCATCAGAATTAAAAGATAGTTCAATGAATTCCAGTAAAATCTGAACATTTAAATTAACCAGAAATCTGAAATTCAAGTTAAATCAGAAAGTTACAATTAATTAATCTCATAAATGTAAAAATCAGCAAGCTATGATTTTATCTGTCACTGTCACTGTTTCTACACCGACTCCTGCAGCTCTCTTGCGCCCCCTACAGCTTGAACACTTCTAATGTTACCTATAACCAAGTGTCATACTTTTTAAAACCTCTGTTTCTGTTCTTTTTTAACTTGTACATTATCATTTGTTTTAATAAAATGATGACTCTGTGTGTCGCTGGGCAGGTGGTGAGGAAGACGACCACACCCGAGGGGGAAGTGATCCCCATCCAGCAGATCGACGTGCAGACGGAAAGCGCCGTGGCGAGCAACAGCCTGTTCCTCCTCGCTCCGCTCATCATCTGCCACACCATCGACAGGAGCAGGTACTGACCAGTACTGACCAGTACTGACACCCCCAATCTGAGGTCTGAGAACCACAGACACACGTTCTCTCTGCTCCTCTGTTTCATCTGAACAACTTTTACTCCTTCGTTCCTTCATCCAAAAGAAACGATAAAGTCAAGACACAACATTTTTGACTGTTTACAGTTTGTAGAGAAGAAGGATGGAAATCAACAGATTAATGTATAACTCACTGTGTCCCCCTGCTGGACAGAAACAGAGCCACAGCAAGAATCAACTCAGGTGAAGAATACAGTCTTATTCTCCACCTGTTTGATTTATGCTGCTCAGATGAACTTTGTTATCAGACTCTCAACATGTACATTTAAAATAAACAGTTACATTTTTATTGTTTAAAAAAAACTTAAGATCCTCGAGACAGTAAAATAAATACATTTAATATTGGGTTGGAGATGGATTACAGTTTTGGGTCTTCAGACTTATTTGTATCAGTGTTCGTTTGCTGATATGAACTTTTATTTTACAAAATAAACAATGCAGAAAAGATGTGAATCTGAGGTATCAGCCACTATATCTGTACTCACACACACACACACACACACACACACACACACACACACACACACACACACACACACACACACACACAGATGTAACGTGTGTATTCTCTGCTCTCTGCTCTCAGTCCGCTGTACGACCTGTCGGCCATGGAGCTGCAGTGCAGTGACCTGGAGGTGATCGTCATTCTGGAGGGAGTGGTGGAGACCACCGGGATCACCACACAGGCCCGGACCTCCTATGTCTCCGAGGAGATCCAGTGGGGTCACCGCTTTGTTCCCATAGTAACAGAGGAGGACGGGGTGTACTCTGTGGACTACTCCAAGTTTGGCAACACAGTCAAGGTGAGAAAAGTTAAGGGAACTATTGTGAAACTACTCCTGACATCCTGCTGACATGTGCTGGTATCTGACCACTCAACCTGTCCTGCTCTCCAAGGTGACGACGCCGCTGTGCAGCGCCAGAGAACTGGACGAGAAGCCGTCCATCTTAATTCAAACTCTGCAGAAGAGCGAACTGTCGCACCAGAACTCGCTGAGGAAGCGTAACTCCATGAGACGCAACAACTCCATGCGTAAGAACGCGGGAAGCAGCGGGAGCCTGCGCAGGAACAACTCAGCCAAGGTCCAGTTCTTCACCCCGGGCGACGGAGGCCAGAACCTGAACAACGTCACCTGACATGAGGCCCTGCTCCTATTGGCCGCCCTGCTCCTCCTGGGGGGATGCAGGGCTGTGGGTGTCGGCCTCTCTCCTCCTCTGATGGGACTCGATCTCTTTCTGTTATCTGTTTTATCCCAACACGGCTGCTGATATTCAGCAGCTATCTGATGATGTCACTCCGTGTGTGTAACCACGGAGTGACATCATCAGATAAGGATCCTACACAGTCTTTTATGTTTTATCAAGAATCCAGTTCATCCTCAGAGGGATTTAAAGTATGTGCATCAGCATTTTAATGTCTAATTATACTTAAGTGGAGTTTTAAAAGATAGTTTTGAACTGACGGTCGAACAATGTGATGGACACATGTCACTAAACCTTTAAAGGTCAACCCCCCCCCCCCCGACCCAGTTTATTTTGTTTGCTTGTCTGGAGATTGTTTATAAAAACCATCAGATGATCCTTGTGGATAGAACGTGTGTTTCCCAGTTTCTTATTTGCTGAAACGAGCCAGGTTGTTTTGTTTTTTATTGTCACATTCACTTTGAAAATGTTTCACATTAATAGATTCATGAAAAACTATAAAAAAAAGAAATTAGATAATAAAAATGATTGGTAGTTGAAGCTTCTTTGTCGATAAGATGTTTTCATGTTTAACTTGACGCTTCTGACTGGACTTCACTGAAGTGACGAAGACTCAGATGTGATGGAGACGATGATCTGCTCGTACAGGAAATGAAGCTTCACCTGCACAAACACTAAAGTCACTACTAGTGTTAACAATATGGGGATAACGGAAATCAATATATCAATCAATAGATCAATGAATCAATCAATCACTGTACATTTGATCGTGTTATGACAATACATTTACTCACTTCATCTGAACATGTTTCAGTATTTTACCTGAACAAATGATCAGATATTCATTCAGTTTCATACAACAAAATAAAAGCATATATCTTTACAAGTGTGGTCATACAAACCTGAATCTATTTATAATTGTACATATGAATATATTCTGTAGAAAACACGTAATGGGATCTTGTTGTTTATCTTTATTAAAAAATGATCAAATATATTAAAGGATAAATCTTCATCACCTTAAAGAGACAAGGAATTAATTCAACTTAATTAAGCCTCTGTCTCTCTATTGGTTCCTACGTTGCAACCACGTGCTGCTTATAGTGTCGTACCCGGAAGTGGAACCGGACGTGCCTGATCGGTGAAGAAGCACCAACATGGCCGGTTGTTTTCTCCCCAGAGCGGCTGGTTTGTTTCATCTCCGCCGGACAACGACGCTTCTCACCGGGTCGAGGTTTTACCGGGGACAGGGACCGGAACCGGAGCCGCCGACGGTGAAAGAGCAGAGCGACGGAATCAGGTGCAGCAGTGAAATGTGTCCGTCCTCTGTTCACAAACAGGAGGTCAAGGGTGGAAACGACAGATTTAACAGAAGAATAAAGATTTAAACATCATCAAATAGCTTTAAAGTTTCGATCCGGACTTTATTACACATGATGAGGTCTCAGAAGAAATTCGGCACACATGTCATTCCCGAATAATGTTTAAATCTGCAGAACTCTCAATGTCAACATTGGGATGTCACATTATTGATTTAGCACGTCAACGAGAAAATATCACAAATCTATTAAAAATGCTGCTTTAGAAACTTTTACTTTATTGAACTGAAAAGTAAGTGGAAGTGGAACGTTTCCAGAAACAGGTTAAACAAGACAGATTATAATGTTCTGTCTGTTTGGATTAAAACTAAAAACTAATAAATAATCTTCTGCTGTTCACTGGTAAAGTTTGAAGTGACTGAGCTGTAGTTAAATCTAATTCTGTCATCTCCTGTGGTTGTCGTGCAGCGTCGTTATGATATTACACAATTATGTTGTCGTCTTTCAAATGTCTGAATGAAAAGTCCTTTTTTTATAAAGCCTCATGAAATACTGATCATTGAGAACAGGAGGTAATTCAGTGTTAATAGATGTGATGTCGTCTTTTTCTGTTTCCAGGAGAATAATATTGAACAATCCCAAGAAGAGAAATGCTCTTTCTTTGTCCATGTTGGAATCTCTCAGAGAAAACCTAGTCACCGATGTGGACAGTGACGACCTCAGAGTTATTATCATATCAGGTAAGAGCTTTTTAAATACGTGTGTGTGTTAGAGACGGAGAAACAAGTCGGTCTGACTGTGTTTGTGTGTTTCAGCCAAAGGTTCAGTGTTTTCCTCCGGACACGACCTGAAGGAGCTGACGTCCGCTCAGGGACGAGAGTATCACACCAAGGTGTTTCACACCTGTGCTGAGGTGAATGTTCCTGTCTTTACAATCATCAACCTCTTTACTATATAAAAAAAAAATAATTACCCTAACTGGTACAACTAACTATTATTTTTAATTTTATTTTTCAATTGGTGATGATGTCAGACCTAAGAAAGAAAAACTGTATTTGCTTTAAAATGACAAGAAACTAGGATGATGAAATTGGATGAAATTTGTAAATGCTCATATTTACAAAAAGCTATAATATACACAATTACATTTTTGTTATAGTTTAGTGATGTTACTGTTTAAATTATTATATTTCCTGAATTTCTAAACTTTCTTCAATTGACCAATCACTTTTTTATATATTCTATTAATTACATCATCAGTAGCATGAGTATTAATCATTAACTGTTTGTAAACAAGTGTCTGAAGCCTGTATTCTCTGTAGTGACCAGCAGGGGGCAACTCCACTGGTCGTTTCGGTAAAAGTCAATCAGAAAATGGACAAGATGTCAAATGTGTCTCTTCTTCAGGTGATGACTCTGATACAAGACATACCTGTTCCGGTGGTTGCCATGGTGAACGGTGTTGCCACGGCGGCTGGTTGCCAGCTTGTTGCCAGCTGTGACATCGCCATAGTGACGGAGAAGTCCACCTTCGCCACGCCGGGGGTCAATGTGGGTCTGTTCTGCTCGACACCGGCGGTGGCCATCGGCCGAGCGGTGCCACGGAAAGTAAGAGCTGAAGCTACTGAAGGCATTTAATAATAATAATAATAATAATAATAATAATAATAATAATAATAATAATAATAATAATAATAATAATAATTTCATTTCTAATTGATAAATTGTTTGATCTGCAACCATTTCGGGTGATTTTGCTAAATGCTACGTTCCAGTATCAGGCTCTAATTGATTTACACCTTTTCTCATTTCACCAGGTCGCCATGGAGATGCTGTTGACTGGAACTCCCATCTCAGCCCATGATGCCTTGCTGCATGGCCTGGTCAGTAAGGTGGTGCCAGAGGAGCGACTCGAGGAGGAGACGCTGGCCATCGCCCGGCGGGTGTGTCAGGCGAGCCGACCGGTCGTGGCCCTCGGAAAAGCAACTTTCCAGAGGTCAGAGTTTTATCAGATGCTTTTTATTTCGTTTTCTTTCTGGTTATAGTGTTTTGAGTGTTTCAAATGTTTTCCTTTGTTTCCTCCAAAGACAAATGTCTCAGGGGCGAGATGCAGCGTACGCCACCGCCTCCAAGGTGATGGTGGACAACCTGGCCCTGAGCGACGGGCAGGAGGGGATCCGAGCCTTCATAGAGAAACGCAAACCGGTGTGGAGCCACAAAGCAGAACAAGCTCACGACTGAAGGAGAAACTTTGATCACAGCAGTTTTATGCTGATTGGTGCACATGGTTTTCAGTCAGTGGTGATCAGAGTCAGCGATCGGGCCAATGTGAACATGGAAGAGTTTTTAATCTGAACCATGAGACGGTTTCATATTGAACCGTTGTGCCTTTAAAAAGCTGCCGAGTGGAGACGAGTCACCATCCAGACTCAAGAATGCAAAGAATGCTGATCGATAAAATATTTGTAAAATGTTAAATGCAATAGAGTTACTTTCTAAATCATTCTGCTTGTTTTGTTTTTGTTGTCTGATTTCGACATCATTAAAGTTGATTCATTTATTAAAAAAAAAAAAAAACACCAGTACTTTTATATTCAAATCAAATTTTATTATGTGTTCATAGTCATTTTTCCAAAAATGTATCTTTGGTCCCCTCAATGTTACATATCTTTGGGCTTATACCTATAAATCTTTAATACTTCTCACAAAGGTTCAGTCATATATTTAAATACATAGATTGTCGTAGCTTACACTGGTAAATACTTCTGCTGAGTCTCTAGCACTGAGGTCTCATTGGCTTTCAGTGGTTTTCTTTCAACACTTTCCTCTTTGGCAGCTTGTCTCCTTTGTTAAAATACTTCTTGGCGCCGCCGTCGGTCACATCGAGGTGTTCGGCCGCCGCCTCTAACAATCACAACATCTGAACAGTGTTTGGTCCTGACGGTTAAAAAACGTGTTATTTATGTGGGAGCGGTATTTGTTTGTGTAGATCCCAGTCCGAGCAGCTTGAGGTACTAGGACGTGGATCATCACAGGCAGGTGCTGTACAGAGTCACTTTGTAGCTGATCTCCTCCAGGACCTTGCGGACGATTGTCTCCAGCTCCACCAGCTCCGCGGCTTTGGCCTCCAGGATGCGCTGGTTTGCATCGTAGGAACTTTCCAACTCTGAAAACACAGGATCACAGCAGATGTGGAGAGAGGTAGAGAAAGTAGAAGCAGTATGAAAACACGTCAGATTGACAATCGTCTTACCTCCGAGTCTCTGCAGCTGGCTGCTGCTGTGAGTGAGCAGCTCTTTGGCCTCCTGCTGCAGCTCGTCTGCTCTCCTCCTCGCCTGCAGCACCGTCTCCCCTTTGTCCTCCACCAGGTCCCCCACCTCCACCAGCTTATCTTTCACCTCCGAGTCAAACTCCTTCACACACAAACACACACAGAGCGTCACAGGGCGGACGACAGCATGTGTGTGCTAGTGCTCCTCACCCCAAATTCAAATGTGTGTGTGTGTGTGAGACCTTCTGGGCCTCGTCTGCTTCCTGTCGGGCCTGCTCTCCGATCCGGTCGGCCGTCTCCGACAGCCGGTTCACTTCCAGGTTGTTTTGTCTCAGCATGCCGACCTCCCTCTCCAGCTGCACCAGGCGACCGGTGGTGTTACTGAGCTTCAGCTCCGTGGAGGCTGTCTCCGCCTCCACCTGAGACACACACACACACACACACACACACACACACATACACACACATTAAACCCCTGCATCCTCGCTGTGTGGTGACCTCAGAGCTCGGAGGTGACACTCACAGAGATCAGCAGGTCCAGGGTTCCTTTAGTGTTGTTCTGGGCCAGCTGGATGGCGTCCATGGCGATGCTCTGAGCGCGCTCTGTCTCGTTCAGCGCTGCCTGCACGACATCTGCCGTCTCCTTCATGGTGGACGCCTCTTCACTAGTGGACAGAGTGAACATGTGTATTCATGAGTCCATCCTTGGACAGAAACGTCCCCCCCCTCACAGTGTGTCTCTGTGTGTTACCTGGCAGCCTTGGCCTGCTTCAGCAGCTTCTCTGCGACCTGGATGTCCTCAGCGCTCTGACTCAGGATGCTCTCCACGCTGGTCAGGGTTCCGACCTTCTCCCTGATCTCCTTCGTCAGCTCGTGCAGCTTCTCGGTCGAGGTCGGCATCTCCAGAGCCATCACCTCGTTGGCCACCATCTCGATCACCGAAACATCGGCCTTCTCATCTGGATCATTATCAGAGACAAACACAGTTTTTGAAATACTGAATATCTCATCCATGTTAGTTCTGTAGTAGAGCTGTGTGGTTTGCTCACTGGTGAGGAGGTCTCGTATCTCCTTGATGAGGTTGCGGAGCTGCTCATTGCTCTGCTCCACCCGCTCCTTGCTCCGGTTGGATTTGATCAGCACCTCCATCGCGTTCCCCTTGGCCTCATTTGCCCGGATGTTTGCTTCCCACACCTGATCACAACCAGTGTCAGTGTGCGCACGTGCATCTTCTGTTATTCTGCATTAGCTGCTACAACATGTTCACTCACCAGCCTGGAGAGCTTGTCCACCTCCTGCATAGCTGCTAAGATCTCCTGGTCCAGGTCCTTGGCTGATTTGAGAGAAGTTTGGGAGGTTGTGACGACGCCTTTGCATCCTTCTCCTCCACACCTGGGAGCTCCGTCCTCGCCGACACAACCCAACCCGCCGCAGGAGGAGCCAGAGCAGCCGTCACCGTCAGCTGCACCGCCACACGTCTGCAGAGAAAGAGAATTTGAGGTTGTCTTAATATTCTATGAAGGATGTGTTGTGGTTGTGTATGTGAGTTGTGGTTTTTCTGGTCCCATGTTTCTCACCTTCTCACTAAGCGGCGATAGGTCGAATTTCTCCAGCTCGTCGGACAGTTTCTCCAGCTTCTGCGAGTTCCTTTGGTGCTTGCGATCAAACTCCTTCTGGCCGCTGCTCAGTTTGTCCTCTGTGGCTTTCCGTACCGCGGCGGACTCTTCCACCGTGTTTCCAGGGTCGCTGGTGGAGGTGTTGGTGCGGAGCTCCGCCATCGTGGACTGGTTGTTAGCTGCTGTGATGGTGTCCATGGCACCTGAAAACACACACAGGCCCCGATGAAGTCAGAGAAGGGAATATGCAGCTGATTTCCATTTGATTAACTTGAAATCTGTTGATATTTTTTGATAACCGAGTCAGAAAGTCATTAAAATGGATGAAGCACGTTGTCTCCGTCCTGCGGTTTGATTCCTCACCCTGGAGGTTGGCGTTCTTGGCCTCGTACACCTGCTGCCTCAGGTCCTGGACGCTCTGCTCCAGCTGGTTGGCCTCCTCCGTCAGTGCGTCCAAGTTTACGTCGGTGGAGTTGGAGTCATCGTGGAGAAGGTTCAAGGTCTCCTCTGTGGTGTTGAGCTTTCCGTTCAGGTAGGACATCAAACCGCTGTAGACACACGGGGAAGAAGTAATGAAGGGTTTGTACATCATGTGCCTCCCATGCGTCTCTGGTTGTTTCTGTACGTACGTGATCTGGTGCATGAGATCCTGGGTCTGCTCCAGCTTCACGGCAGCAGGGTTGCTCTCCACTATCTCTGTCACGGCCTTGGAGTTTCTCTCCAGGCTGCCGATCAGCTCTTTGTACGGCTCCGTCACCCCGTTGGTCTGCAGCTCTGTCACCTGGGCCTCCAGACGCTGGGTCTGATTGGTCAGCTCGCCGACCACGCTGTCCCAGGTGGCGAAGCACTGGTGGCAGGGCTCACAGTCGGGGAACTCGCCCTGGTAGCCTCGGGCGCACGTGTCGCAGCGTGGGCCGGAAACGCCCTCGACGCAGGTGCACTGACCGGTGGCGCGGTGGCACTGCTCGCTGGAGATTCCCCGAGGGTCACAGTCACAAGCTGGAAACACACAGAGAGGAGATGCTCTGTATCTAAGACTTTACAGTTCATCCATTAACACACATTCATACACAGCAGGCAGAGCCATCAGGGGCCGTGTGGGGTTCGGTATCAAACCGACGACTCTCAGTGGACGACCTGTTCTGCCTCCTGAGCTTGAGGGAAGTCAGGGTCAGGGAGATAATCCAGGAAATTAAAAATAAATCCAGGTATTCCTGATACCAGGAACGTGTTGTACAGTTCAAATTAGTTGTAAGAGTTTCTGACTCTTCTCTAACTTTGTCATTTAGAACTAAATATACAATATAAATTTAGATGAGAGGTGTAACTTTTCTTTCTAAGGTCATGTGAGTCCTCTTCTTGCTTCACAACTGACCTGGAAACAGTTATTATTAAAATAAGAATAATAATAGTTTATTTTCTATAATCCGGCTCATAGAACAGGCTCTTAATAAAGAACAATAAACATCATGTGCTGTGTTTTCTTAAGAAACCTGAGACTCGTAAAGTCTCCTCAGGGAAATAAGTCGTTTGAAAACAAAGTTTAGTTCAAGCTCCAGCTCCTCCAGTAAATGAAGTTATCCATGAAGACGAGCAGGAGGGTCACGCTGACCCCGGGCCCGTCCACTGGACTGCTCCCCCCCAGAGAAGAAGAAGGGGGCTGTTCAGAGTGAGTCAGGACGAAGGAATGCAGAGTCTGAGGGTCGCTGCATTGTGTTAAGGTTGATTTATGGAGCCGGGGGTGAGGGTTGGGTTTGGAACGCTTGTTTTTGTCATGTAGAAATATTTCACTCGTGTTTGGAAACACACGCACAGAACATACGTAGTGGTTATGGGCTTGTTTCTGAGAAAGTGCCTCATGACAACCCCCACATACCAGAGACACTGACGTCCACCTCGTAAATCATAAATTAGTTTTGAATATCTACATTTTACATCTTCTCAGCTGTTGCAGCAGCTTTAAGAGGCTTAAATAACAATACGTTAACTTATAGCTGGTCATTACGCCCACACGTTTCCCTGGGAGGAGGCCACAGCGCCCAGACCCCCCCGTGCATCAGAGTGTCATCTGTGCATATAGGAGGAGAGGTCCAGCTGGTCCAGCAGCTCAAGAGACCTTCAGGGAGGAGTTCAGCATTCCTGGCTCCTCTGGGTGCCGGAGCATGACGAAAACGGGATGCCTGGGACTTCTGGAGAACATCTGGTTCTGGTGGGCAGGGAACGATAGGTCGTTCCCAGATCCCCCACCTCCCACCCCCCCTCTCCTCCCCTCTCCTCACCCTCTCCTCACCCTTTCTCTCACTCTGAGGGGCGAGGCAGCTACTGTGGGGCGTGCATTTCTGCAGATGGGCGCTCTGTCAGTTTGCCCGACAGACAAGAAAACCCTCTGAGATTAATACTCAGCACCTGTCTGACAAAAAGACATTTTAAAATCACTAGGAGGACGCGTGGGCTTGAAAACACAAACCTGAAGCTCATTTGTGACTCTGGGAATCCCCATGAAAAATGAACCCACCATAGTATTTACTGACGGAAACTAAAGGAAGCATCCGACCAGTGTTCCAGCTTCGGAGGTTGAAATGAAACAGTGGCCGTGAGATTTGAGGCAGTGGGAGAGTTCATATCCATATTGGGTGAACAGTGAAGGACTCAAGGTCGTGTTCTTCAGTGTTAGGACAAGAATCTTTAAACATGCACAAGGGGTAATTTATCATGGTCTAACAGGCCTGTTCCTGGCTGTTTGTGTCTTTAACCTGACCTCGGTCCAGATGTTTCACAAACTGTGGTCAGGAGGAAAGTGTGTTTCAACTGAAGACAACATCTGGGTCTTCATGGGTTCACTCACCCTCTGCCACTCCCACTTCCCCTGAAGGAACCCCAGCCCCTCCTCTCTCACCTGTTCAGGATCCTCTTGTCACCTCCTGGTACCGGTCCATTGAATTAAACTTCATTTTAACACTATTAAAACTTTAATAACCTCATCTTTTCTGATGAAACCACTTGGTGGCACCAAAGTGGAATTTAAATTCAAGTGACCTTTTTTACGTTCGTTTCGTATTAAAAGTGACAGTGAGTTAAAACCGAAGCATAAATTTATGTTGTTTACCGGTGGCGGTGACGTACCGTGACATTTGACCTCTGGATCCCCCCAGAACAGCTCCCTGCACTCCCGACACGTGCTGCCGCCAAAACCAGGTTTGCACGAGCACTGTCCCGTGACCTGCAGCAGAAACACACAATAAAAAACACTTCAACAAAATACTATCACAACACGGCTGACGTCTTATTTTCCTGCTCAGTTTCACAGCTTTTTCTTTCACTCGCTGACACAATGAAATCTGGAGTTAAATACAACTCACTTCTCTTAGAGAAATGCACATTCAGTTATCCCACAGTGTATTGTGAAGTTTCCTTCCTCTCATGGAAAGCAGCCAGTAAACACAGAAACCCACATGTGTGTGTGCGTGTGTGTGTGTGTGCACCATGTGTTCTCTGTGTGCGTGAGTACACACACATAGATTTGAGATGCAGCTGGAGTCCATATATCAGAAATACAACTACACAAACCCAGACCCTGGTGATTAGTTGGTTTGGTAACAGTGACTCACTGCAGCTCTCCCAGTGAATCACTTGGAACTTTGGCTCATTGTGAAATAAAAGCTTTGGCAGCAGCGTTTCACTGGGAGACGAGAGTTTAGAGCTTCAGCTGTACATCGTGTCGACGGAGGGAAAAGTGAAGCAGCTGCTGCAGGATGTGATGCAGATTGAATTAAATTGTATATCATATTTCTTGGTCGTGCTCAGTGGAACATATCTCTCGTTTTTTTCACATATCGTAAACATCTTTATTATTGATCGTTTAGGACTAAGAGGTTCCTGTTCCCGACCGGAGGCTGGATTTCAGGTTGTGAACACGATATCTCAAGAACACTTTGAAGGAATTTCTTCAAATGTCATACTAACATTCATTGGAACTTCAAGTTGAAGTGATTCAATTTTGGGGGTCAAAGGTCAAAGTCACTGACCAAATGCAACACAGTCCGTGAACGCAACGCAATTTCTTCAAGATTCTACCAGTTGTCACTTGGACTCAAAGATGATCAGATTGAGTTTTGTTGTCACAGAGTCCCACCCACCTCATTGCAGGAGGAGCCGAAGGAGTGGGCGGGGTCGCAGTCGCAGCGCTCGCAGCCCGTCCCGCTGGCGATGTTCCACGTGTCCGCGGCACAGCAGTCGCAGTTCTGACCGACCACGCTGGGCTGGCAGGGACACTGACCGGTCTGCTGATCACACTGACACTCGCTGGGGGACGAACAGGCCAGAGGGAGCGTTCCCTCGCTGTCACACATGCACTCTGCACAGAAGACGTTATATATCAGGATCTGAAGTTGGATCAAATACACTCAGTGAGGTTGTGGTGTGACATCAGCAGCTGGACTCACTCCTGCAGCTCTGCGTGGCAGCGTCGCCGTAGTAACCCAGTTTGCAGTGCTTGCATCCGTAGCCGTCGGTGTGGTACAGGCATTTGAGGCAGGCCCCCGTCCGGGTGTCGCAGGACCCCGGGTCGTGCATGTCGATGTTGTTGTTGCACTGGCAGGGCATGCAGCTGCCGCCGGGCACCAGGGGGTTCCCGTAGTAACCGGGGGAGCACTCGTCACATCTGGAGCCTTGTTCAGGAGAAGAAACGGGAGATAAATCAACTGCTTTGTGTATTTAGGACAAAGGTCAGCAGGTTAATTACAGGGACACAGAAGTGTTTGGGTTTAGTGTTGGTATGTGTGTGTGTGTGTGTTTGTGTGTGTTTGTGTTTTGAGATGAAGACTTGACGACAAACCTGCTCAGGCAAAAACAAATGTGTTGCTCTACCTTTGTATCCGGGGCTGCACACACACACCAGCTGGTTGGTGTGGGACAGGTGGTAACATTTGTCTGCAAACTGGCGTCCGCTGCGGGGGCCGTCAGGGCACATGCACGGGCGACAGTGGCCCCCTGAGCCCAGCTCGGGGTCCCCGTGGTAACCGTCCAGGCACCTGGACACAAAGGGAAAGGTGAAACAGAGAAGATCCCTTTGGTTTGAGGACGCCTGGAGGGAACGGGTGTCATGAAGTCAGTGATTTCACAGTGACACCTTGGTTCTGGGGGAATGTCCGGAATGTTTCCTTTAAGCTTTTGATGTCGTGTCACTAGATAATTATATAAGTTCCTGCTCCTAACATCCGAGAAGTAGATTGTAAGATAATCTAATTGGTCGAATTCAGGCCTAAAACGCGTCCTGGTCACCGGGTCGTACCTCTCACAGTGGTGTCCGCCGGTGAAGTCTCTGCAGCCCTGGCACTCGCCGGTCTGCAGGTGGCAGTACTCGCTGTGGCCGTTACAGTGGCAGGGTCGGCACTGGGGGAAGCCCCAGAAGCCCGGCAGGCAGTGGGAACACTGGCGACCAGTGGCCCCGGGGACGCACTCGCACTGGCCGGTGGCCTCGTGGCAGAAGGCGCTGACCGAGCCCCGAGGGTCGCAGTCGCAAGCTGGAAGAGTGTAAATCACATGTTATTGTGACTGGTTTAATTAAATAAGCGTCAAACTGAACGATCACGCTCGACACTTACGTCTGCAGCCGGCGGGGCTGAACAGGAACGTGGCCGGGGCGCAGTGCTCACAGTTCCTGCCGACCACGTTGGATCGACAGCGACACTGACCTCCGCTGGACTCACACACGGCACTGAGCGAACCCTGAGGGTCACACTGGCATGCTGGGAAATGAGATGAGGGAGAGAAGAAGAGGGATGAGATTATTGTTGATGAAGACGATGACGATCAAAGTTGCACGACGCACGTACCCATGGCTCCGTTGTGCAGCAGAGCAGAGACGCTGAAGATGTAGTCGCTGCAGATGTCGGTCATGGGGCTCTTCACGACGCTCTGGCTGCTCTCCAGACATCGGTAGCGCTGGAACGTATCCCACGCTCCCACGCCGTCGATGCCGTGGAACATGTCCAGCTCCCTGACCCGAGGAATCAGCACCAACTAAAACAGAGGAGGAAGAGGGGGCGGAGGTCAGAGGGATGGAAAATGTTATGAAACCACATCAGGTTTGAAGGAACAGGAAGTGTTTATTTTCTGTTTCTCCACATTGGACGATGTTAGATGGAAATGAATCTCACTTGGTTAAATCATTGTGTTTGTGTTGTGTGTGTGTGTGCATGTGTGTGTGTGTGCATGTGTGTGTGTGTGTGTATTGAACCTACGGAGTCGATGAGTGTGTACGGGCTCTGGACGTCGCTGACTGACGAGTACAGCGGCAGACTCAGGCTGATCGTGTAGTTCATTCCTCTCTCGAAACAAACCGGCCTGAGCAGCAACACGTGTCTGAAACACAACAGGGCCAGAGCGTGTTGTTAACGTGTCGTTAACGTGTCGATGACAGCAGACACAAACAAACAAACACACACAGGAGGAGTCATGTCGTCTCACCTGGATCCAGGAGGGAGAGAGATGGCCTGCTCGTCTCCAGCCTGGATGGAGTTCCCACATTGACTGATGTAGTTCGTAGGGTTGAAGACGGGACGCTGGACTCTGATGTTCACCTGCTCCCACTGCTCTGGCAGCTACACACACACACACACACACACACACACACACACACACACACACACACACACACACACACACACACACACACACACACACACACACAGGTGTTAGCTTCCACTCTTCTAACTGTAACTACCACCAATTACATTTTCGTAATATTATATTTTTAAATTACAATTCTTATTACAAATGTTCTGAAGCTCTTAAATCTTCTGTTACACTGACATGTTGTGTGTGCATGTGTGTGTGTGTGTGATTGAGTGTGTGTGTGTGTGTGTGTGTGTGTGTGTGTGTGTGTGTGTGTGTGTGTGTGTGTGTGTGTGTGTTACCTGAGGCTCATAGCGAATAAGGACGTCGTAGTCCATGGAATCTGGGATGTTGTCGATGTTGAACTCTAAGTAGGCTCCTTCTGGCACGTTAACGAATCCCATACCGGTCCACGTGGGACTCCGGTCCAGAGGGTAAGGTCTCTGGACCACCGTCACCCCCTGATGCACAGAGACACATGTAGCTCACACATCTGGGAACAACACACACCACCACTTCATACACAGCTCGTTAAAACCCACTCACGGGTCCGTGCTTGGCGTCCTCGGCCTCGTAGGTGTAGTGGTCCAGAGTGATGAAGTAGAAGCCGGACTCCACCTGGTCGCAGCGGCGTCCGAACATGTGCTCCCTGCAGACGCACTGTCCTGAGTGAGGGTCACAGCTGGGGACAGGGACATTTTAATGTGAAGGTTAAGATACAGGAATTATTGAATGAACAGGGAATAAATAAACGGCTCAGACATATTTAGAGGACGGATGTCTGTGAGTTTGGTGCAGCTTGAGTGAAACTAGTTTTCTTCGGTCTTTTAATTCCAGACCTTCCTCAAAGTGCAGCTGATCTCACGATACTCATGTCTCACTGCAAACAAACATCCCTCCTTTGAAGAACAGACGCTCCTGAAACATTTCCTCTCATTCAGAATCAAAGAGTAAAGTTATTTTAAGTTTATTTGTCAAACTTACTTATTGTCCACAGCTCCGCCCTGGTCACAGTCACATGATCTGCAGCCGTCCATGTCGTTGGACAGACCCCAGTGCTGAGGCTGGAGACAAAGGAACACAGAGGACACATTTCAAACATACACACACACACTGGGACGAGCATCCGGAGTCACGCTGACAGTTTGGATCCGTACCAGACACTGGTCGCAGTTGTGTCCGTCCACCAGGCGTTTGCAGAAGCACTTTCCTGAGCGGGACTCACAGGGGTTTCCTCCCGGCAGCGTGCCCAGCGGGTTACAGGCACAAGCTGCCAAAACACACAGAGGAGCAGGAGACAAGTGCTGAGTCAGTCCAGGGTGTAGCGTGCACAATATCAAAGTTGAAGTTCAAGGGATTTTTCAAATTAACCGTATATTAGTAATAAACCCTTTTCCTGTGTGGTGTGAGTGGTTGGGACTTACCCAGGCAGCCCTGAGGCCCCTGGCCCAGCCCGTAGTGTCCCTGTCGGCAGTGGTCGCAGCGCTCGCCCTCCACGTGACCTTTGCACCGACACTGGCCTGAGATCAGCCGGGCGGCCACGTCGGTGCGCGGGTCACACAGTCCGCCCTCCAGAGAGCCGGTCGGGTCGCAGTTACACGCTGAGGAGACACAACACATGGTGACAGTGGGAAAAGATACAGGTTTTAATGCCAGTGACATGAGGCTGTTTTCAGTGCTTTACATATATTTTAGCGTTTTAATTCCTGATTTAAAGGTGTTTGTTTTTAATATTTTACTAAAATAAAGATTCAGTGGGTTTTCTGTGAGTGAGGGAGAAAAAGAAAGAGAAGCACAGAACATTTTGTAATTTAAAGACGAGTCTTGTACAGAGGGAGGAAGAAGGGAGGTAAAAAGAGGGGGGGGGGGGGAGGCCATGTTTAACTTTAAAACCCGGTACTTAGCACGTCTCTGCAATCATGTTGTAACAGCAGCTCCTGTCTGCCTCTCACTTCAAAGCCTGAGCCAGTTGCTGAGTGCAGCTCCAGGTGCTGCTGGTGGGAGGAGCCACAGAGAACCAGCACAGCCTGGGAGTACAGAGAGCAGGAGGTCAGAGGTCGGGAGCGGGTGACGTACGTTCACAGACGTGGGGGTCCCTCAGGTCTCTCTCCGGGTGCTGGTAGAAGAACGGCGCACACTGCTCGCACTGCCGGCCGACCGTGTTGTGTCGGCAGTCGTCGCACACGCCGCCGCTGGTGTTGCCAGTCGTCATGAACACGGCGAGGTCGAAGTGACACGAGGTGGAGTGACGGTTACACTCGCACTCTGAGAGACAGGAAGGGAGATTCAGAGTCAGACATGATCCTCTAATCCTACGCTCATCAAAGGGAATAAGACGTTTTTCAAACTTGATTGAGATTTGGATGTGTGTTGGTCTTCTTACTCTTGCAGGCGTGTGTGTTGCGTCCCTCCGCAGGCCTCCACGGTAAATCGTTGTAAAAGTCTGTGCAGCGTTCACAGTTCAATCCCTCAGTGTTGTGGTTACACACACAGCGGCCGTGGACCTACACACACCGAATACTGATTCAAAAACAGACTCAAAAGCTCCAATTCGTGGCTGTTCTGGAGCTTTCAGTCATTTCACATGATCTTCAACATGAGACCTTGTTACACAATTCTTGAGGAATTGTACATATTCAAATTTCCATGTCTTGTATCAGTTGCCTGTGGGTGTGTGTCTGTCGTACCATGCCCTCGGCTCTCATCGGCGCTCCGTCCATCGGGGCGCACTCGGAGGCGTGGCCGTAGCAGAAGCAGTTTCCTCGGACGACCAGGTCGTACAGGGCGTAGTAGTACTTCTCCGTCACCTCCACGCGGGAGTCCAGCAGGTTGTCGCCCAACGTGTGGAGCTTGAGGAACTTCACCTGGAGGTTGGTGATTTTCAGCATGTCTGCGCACACATACACACACACACACAGACACACACACACACACACACACACACACACACACACACACAGAAAGATGCATTCAGAGGTGTCTGCGTGAGTTTTTCTCAAAAGGAAAGTAAATCTACACAATGTGAGGTCTGATATCTTGTCATTTTTTCCCGCTGCTGTTCCTCACACACCCACAGCATTCACCACATACTTAACACGAGTGTGTGTGTGTGTGTGTGTGTGTGTGTGTGTGTGTGTGTGTGTGTGTGTGTGTGTGTGTGTGTGTAGGCGTGTGCACAGAAGCTGACTCGCTTCCACATGTGAAATTCTTTCCCGAGCTCTTCCCTCCTGACCTCTGACCCCCGCAGCTCGGCTCCAGGTAGCTGTTACCTGAACGACACTGAGTAGAAACCGAGCCACTCACTCTGAATCCTCACGCTGTACGGGTCCTCGATCTCGAAGGCCGGGTCCAGCACGCGGATTATCACCTGAAATCAGGAATCAGGTCAAAGGCTGTACAGGAAGTGACGTATGGGTCTGAATCTGCATCTCAGTTTCAGTCTGGTAAATGAAAAGGGAAAACCCACCTCTCCCTCTGTGGAGGGTTCAAAGTCGGAGTAGTGGGAGTCACATATGATGTCATCCACTTTGACCATGGGCCCGGTCGACACACCGGGGAAGGACAACTCGCAGTTGTAGGCGAAATAGCGATAAACCTGCCACGTCTTCCCGAAGTCCATCGAGCGCTCAATCACCATGGCAGCCGGGCGGAACGTCTGCGGACGGATGGAGAGAATCATGAATAAATTCACAAAGGAATCCAATGTTCCAGTTTTCAACAAATCAAGATTTTAATTCAATAAACTAACTTTTATCCCCTCGATTCTCACAAAATGAAAGAAGAACAACTATTTTCAGCCGAACTTTTTTTTAAATACTCACACAATCAATTTAGGCAAAATTACCAACTCACGGTATTTTAATATAGATTAAGTTAAATTGAGCTTTCATGCATCAGAGAAACCAAAACGTCAAAAACTCAAGTTTAAATAAAGCAACTTTAACATTTACACTTTACAACAAAGTTATAAACTGTGTTAATATAACTTGTCTATTTGAATTCAAACCAACAAAGTAATTTTTAATAATCCAGATTCACTTTGTGGAACAATGAGAACTTATGGTTTAAACATGATAAATATAAACTTATATATATAACGGGTGGGGGCTGCAGGACGTGTTGATCTTTCCTGTCGTCTGACTGAAAACAGGGTGGGACAGGAAGTATGTCTCATGTGTGTTTTGACTACTACGTCAATGAAAGGCATGAATCCAGCTGTCTCACATCACGTCCGACCATGTGACAGAGATCTGAGCTTAACGCTGCACAGCAACTCTTCCTCTTCCTCTTCCTCTTCCTCCTCCTCCTCCTCCTCCTCCTCCTCCTCCTCCTCCTCCTCCTCCTCCTCCTCCTCCTCCTCCTCCTCCTCCTCCTCCTCCTCCGCTGGTTCCCACCACTCTCCAGAGACCAGAACCATTTCCCACATTCCTCCACCGCAGCTGCTCTGTGCTGTTTATCTCCGTGTCGTGGGTACGAGAGTATCTCTGTGATGTGTGTGTGTCTGTATGTGTGTGTGTGTGTCTGTGTGTGTGTGGGGGGGGGGGAGAGAAAGAGATCCAGCACCTTGAAGGTCATGATAAGGTGTGTGAAGTGAAACTCGGCCTCCAGGTCCAGCTGGATGGTCACGTTCTCCACACCTGCAGGTGAAGGGAAACACAGGAAATCAACCAGTGAAGACAAATCTCCATTCATAAGAGTTCAGTGTTTGAAATGAGCAGACCCCAGATGGGCTTCATCCTCTCACGTTAACATGTGCTCCGCATTTACAGGCTCTCTGTGCTCGGCTGGTTTTTCTGTCCCAATACAAATTGAATCTACTCAAAGTCCTGCATTGTGTTGCTCTGTGAATCCTTGAATGTGTAATTGTTCATACTTGCAGATCCGAGAAGTTAAATCAGATTAAACCAATACAAAAACGCTTAAAATATCTTGGATAGAAAAAGATAAGTAATGTGTAGATTGGTGGCAAATCGAAAGCAATCTGCTGGTAAGTGTCCCTGTGGTGGTAAATGATGAAGTATCGTACCAAAAGCTTCAAATGATCGTATTTTGAGGGAAATTATCAGATTCGACCAGAGGGTTTGACGCTAAATACAGATTTTTCTAAGCTGTTTCGAGATTCTGAAGCAATTTAGTTACAGAAACAATCCTTTTCAAGGCAGAAGGCTCTGATTTTGAAACAAGAAGGACTTGTGGAAAAACTTCACGTGAGAAAATATGGGTAAACACAGACCTGATCCCTATTTTACTGTCCAGAACTAATGATCAAATTATCTTACCTCATGTATGCTCGTACATCGTACAGAGGGCAAAACGATCGTACATGTGTCATCATGAAACGCTGTGTAGCTCGGCTCAGCTTCAAGTTAACAGCAGCTGTGGGAAGTGGCTCAGTAGCCAACATGGAACCGACTTCTGCGAGGGAATTAGAGGAAATCCCAAGCAAAGCTATTGTGTGTCTGCGGCCTCCTGCTGTTTGGAGCCATCTGCAGAGCTGGCTGCCGCTGCCGCCATGACTCACACCACCGGCAGATTCCCACCGCTCTGCAGGACCCGTGTGTGCATGTGCAGAGTGGGGGGGCACACAAGTCTGAGAGCCGGATGCTGTATGGTTCATTTCTAATGTTAACGATGTCATGAGTATTGGTTTTCTTTTAATGGAGCCTCAACTATAATGATTTACTTTATGTGCAATAGAACGACTCAAACTAAACACACGCTGTTTATTTACAGTAGTCGTGATGCATCTGAGTGCAAAGTGTATATCAGGTTCCTGAGGAGGAACTTCCAGGGTGAAGTTCCAAGAAGAGTTCCTGAAAAAAGTTCCTGGAAAAGTTGGAAATGGGCTGTTGGTGTTTAAGTGAGCGAAGGATCGAGCAGAACCGGGGACGCCAGTGGGTGAGCATCAGAGGTTTTCACTTTCTGCACAAAGTCAAGAACCTAAACTAAACAGATTCTATCGACGCCTTTAAAACTTATTTCTGTTTCACTCTGTTGTGGTTGATTCAGCTTCTTGTTAATCTTTCTATTTATTTATTAGCCTATTAATTTGAGAGTTAAATCAGAATCTAATCGATGCTTACCTCTGAAATACAGCTGCTCTAACTTTATATTGTGTTGTGTGTGCATGTGCATACAGTACACACACATACAGACAAATACTGTTTGAATATAAGGCAGTGTTTTTGTTTTAGATTTTTAGAATTATTTCTTATTTAGTCACAAGTATTTAATTTGACAGAAATAGGGGATTAATAGGGGGG